>NC_089793.1:2182823-2192823 GCF_040412425.1 Macrobrachium rosenbergii | reverse complement strand
CGAGATTCTGTTACTTGGATGTTTCTTGTTTGTTTCGTGTTCGTCGTAAGCGGGAGGAACTTACGGAGTGGCAAACATGCATAAGAACAAACATTTGACAAGGTAGTGATGGACTCATGATCTCTGGTAATATGAAGCTTTTGAGTACCTATGGATAATGGCATGTGTAGTTATGTGCAAGGGGATGATGGTAGTTTAAGTATAAACATGTGTATAGGTTTATAAGACTGCAGTGGTAGCATAAACATGTGTGCTGTAAAGGTTTATAAGACCACAGTGGTTTATTATAAACATGTGTACTGTATAGGTTTATAAGACTGCAGTGGTAGTATAAACATGTGTATAGGTTTATAACACTGCAGTGGTTGTATAAACGTGTACTGTATAGGTTTATAAGACTGCAGTGGTAGTATAAACATGTGTATAGGTTTATAACACTGCAGTGGTTGTATAAACGTGTACTGTATAGGTTTATCAGGCTGCGGTGGTAGTATAAACATGTCTATAGGTTTATAAGACTGCAGTGGTTGTATAAACATGTGTACTGTATAGGTTTATAAGACTGCAGTGGTAGTATAAACACGTATATAGGTTTATAAGACTGCAGAGGTTGTATAAACATGTGCGCTGTATAGGTTTATAAGACTGCAGCTGTAGTGTAAACATGTGTATAGGTTTATAAGACTGCAGTGGTAGCATAAACATGTGTCTAAAATTATAAGACTGCAGTGGTAGTATAAACATGGGTGTAGATTTACAAGACTGCAGTGGTAGTATAAACATGTGTATAGGTTTATAAGACTGCAGTAGTAGCATAAACATGTGTACTGTATAGGTTTATAAGACTGCAGTTGTGGCATAAACATGTGTATAGGTTTATAAGACTGCAGTGGTATCATAAACATGTGTACTGTATAGGTTTATAAGACTGCAGTGGTAGTATAAACATGTGTATAGGTTTATAACACTGCAGTGGTAGCATAAACATGTGTACTGTATAGGTTTATAAGACTGCATTGGTAGTATAAACATGTGTATAGGTTTATAAGACTGCAGTGGTAGTATAAACACGGGTGTATGTTATAAGACTGCAGTGTCATGTGGATAAATATATTCTGGTCATGCGCATACACACAGTACTTCTATAAAGTATCGTGTATCACCTTCGTACTCTGAGCCAGCATCTTGCATACGTAATCATTATTGTAATTCATTCATGAGAACTATCCTCTCTTCATAGCTTTCTTGATCTAATTCCACTTCTTTCCTCCTCTGCGCACACTCCATTCATTCTCTTCCTTTTACCAATCTTCCTTTTCATCACCAGTCACCCATTTCTTTATTTCTATCCTATTTTATCATTCATTCCTTTCTTCGTAGCTTTCTTTGTCTCATTTCACTCCTTTTCTTCTCTGCAAACACTCCATTCATCCTCCTCCTCCTCCTCCTCCTCCTCCTCCTCCTCCTCCTCCTCCTCTCCATCTTCCTTTTCACCATCAGTTGCCTATCTCCCTTTTTTATGTCCCTTTTCTCTTCCTTGTTGATTAAGACAAAAAATCGTGGCGTTCCGCCAATGGCGGTCGCAGTCTTCGACTCAGCGTTTTACCGATCAGACGACGTCGGAACAAACAGTTTTCTCAGTTGAGCCTCCATCCCAAGGACAAATACCATCTAAAATAAAAACTCAGGACAAGAGGAGGAGGAGGGAGGAACCAGAAATAAGAAGATAAGAAGGAGGAGCAGGAGGATAAGAAGGAGGACAAATACGATCTAAAATAAAACTCAGGACAAGAGGAGGAGGAGGAACAGGAGGATAAGAAGGAGGAGGAGCAGGAGGTAAGAAGAAGGAGGAGCAGGAGGATAAGAAGGAGGAGCAGTAGGATAAAAAGGAGGAGGAGGAGGAGGAAGGGGAGGAGAAGAAGGAGTAGGAAGAGGGTGAGGAGGAGGAGGAAGAGGAAGAGGGGGAGTAGGAGGACGAGGTGGATAAGAAGGAGGAGGATGAGGAAGAAGAGGAGGAGGAGGAGTAGGAAGAGGAGGATGAGGGGTGAGTAGGAGGAGGAGGAAGAGGAAGAGGGGAGTAGGAGGATAAGGAGGGGGAGGAGGAGGAGGAAGAGAAGGAAGAGGAGGAGGAGGAAGAAAGGCCCTCAGAGAAAGGGTAATCCTTAATCAAACATAAATCAGGCAGCAGAGGACTTACGACCGGGAGCGAGAGAAAAGAACCAATTTATGCCGGCTGGTGTCAACAAGGAACGCTGGGATATTTTCGCTGACGGGGCAGATATAGTCGTCAAGTTCTGCTAAATGCTTGTTAAGGCATTTTTATGGTTTGTTATGAAATGCTTTGGAGTTGTAACTCTGAAAGACAGTTTGTAAAAACTGCTGTGTGTGTTTGCGAACGCCACAGGCCCTACTACAGCCATGAGAGTCTTGTTACCGCCACAGAGTCTGGGTAACAGTGTCTGTGATTTCAGAAAATGTGATCATCAGAGACTGTGACTGTCAGAGTCTGTGTGAGTGGTGATTGTTCAGGCAGGGAGTCTGTGACAGTTGAAATCTGTGAACGTTACAGAGTCTGTGATTTATCAGTCAGTAACCGTCTGGTAATATGTGAAAGTTAGAGTCTGTGATTATCAGTCTGTAACCATCTTTGTCATCATCATCATCCTATCTCCCTCATCCCTTCATCCTTTATACTTCCATCTTCGTCATCAGAATAATCCTATCTCCGTCATCCCTTCTCCATTATCCCATCTCCATCATCCCTTCTCCATTACCCCTTCTTCATTATTCCATCTCCATCATACCTTCTCCTTCATCTCATCTCTACCATCCCTTCTCCATCATCCCGTCTCTGTCATCCCTTCTCCATCATCCCTATCTCCACCATTCCATCTCCATCATTCCACCTCTGCCATCCCTTCTGTATCACCTCCATACCTTCTGCATCATCCTGTCTCTGCAATCCCTTCTCCATCATCCTATTTCCATCACCCCTTCTCCATCATCCTATCTCCATCATCCCATCTCCATCAGCCACTTCCACCATCCTAACTCCGTCATCCCTTCTCCGTTCCTCCCCCATCTCCATCCCATTAGCCTCTTCCACCATCATCCCTTCCTTCTCCATCCCCATCCTCCATCATCCCTTCTCCATCATCCCATCTCCATCCCTTCTCCATCATCCCATCTCCATTAGCCTCTTCCACCATCCGATCTCCATCATCCCTTCTCCATCCCATCTTCATCATCCCTTCTCCATCCCATCTCCATCATCCCTTCTCCATCCCATCTCCATCATCCCTTCTCCAGCATCCCATCTCCATCATCCCTTCTCCATCCCATCTCCATCATCCCTTCTCCAACATCCCATCTCCATCATCCCATCTCCATCATCCCATCTCCATCCCAGCTCATCTTGACCTCAACAACTAGTTTTTGTTTTACGATCCCCGGCAAGACTCGTAAAAGGAAAAAACCACCCCAAATGAAATTATCAAGGTATAAAAGTATAAAAGTATATCAATAAAAGTATATTACGGCCAAGGAAATTACGGAAGTCCGCCAGTTCCTGGAAAATATAAATACAGATCGTGACACATTTGCTCGTCCCCTCAGAAACTCCTAAGTAGTGCTTTACTGCTTATATATACTGTATATATAAATTATATATATATATATATGGTATATATAATATATATATATATATATTTATATATATATATTATATATATACAGTATATATATATATATATCAAAGTTATTTTTATTTTGTTGCTATGTTCGAAGAGTGTGCTTTATCAAAAATGAACTGGCTTTGTTTTTGCTTTATCAAAAATGAACTGGCTTTCTTTCAGCTCTATCAAAAATGAACTAGCTTTGTTTTTGCTCTATCAAAAATGAACTGGCTTTGTTTTGCTCTATCAAAAATGAACTGGCTTTCTTTCAGCTCTATCAAAAATGAAATAGTTTTATTTTTGCTTTATCAAAAATGAAATAGTTTCTTTTGTTGCTTTATCAAAATTGAAATAGCTTTATTTTCCTGAGCTACAAAAAGTAAATTTATTTCTGATGTATATATTTCATTGCTTGCATTGAGTTGTACTTGTGTCCTGCCTTCGGATAATTCTTTTTTTTTTTTTAGCTTTATAGGTACATGTGCAATAGAGCAAATGTAAATAGTAATGTTAGGGGATAATTATTTTTTTTAAACTGTATAGGTACGTGTATGCAAAACAGAGTTTCCTACTGTTAAACAAGTGAAAAATGCACTGAAGTTTCTTCGGCGCAATCGACTTTTACTGTACAGCCGCGACAACGTATAATCAAGGCCACCGGAAATAGATCTGTCTTTCGGTGGCCTCAGTGCTAATGCTATGAGCCGCGGCCTATGAAACTTTAACCACGATGGTGGCCTGTCTATAACGTTGCCAGAAGCCCGATTATGGCTAATTTTAACCTTAAATTTTTAAAAAAACTACCGAGGCTAGAGGGCTGCAATTTGGTATGTTTGATGATTGGAGAAGTGGATGATCAACATATCAATTTGCAGCCCTCTATCTCAATGATTTAAGATCTGAGCAGACAGAAAAAATGCAGACGTACGAGACAAAGCCGGCACAATAATTTCTTTTACAGAAAACTAAAGGAAACAAAATACCAAACGTTTTAAAGGAAGAAATTGGTTTATTGCATGTAAATTGATTTTAAAAAATGTTAAGAATTGTTTTAGGTAGATTGTACATACGTTATATATATATATATATATATATATATATATATATATATATATATATATATATATATATATATATATATATATATATATATATATATATATATATTTATATATATAATGAAAATATGAGTTTATAAAACTTATCAGCCAGATTACCACTATTTTAGCTGTATATTACTTCATGATGCCAAATTAACTGACTTTCTTATAGAACTATTTCCTCTTTACCTGTCAAAGCGACGTTCATTGTACCTTCCAAGAAGCCGAGTTACGTATTGAGTTATATATTTTCTCCTCCTTTCGAAAAATAAGGGGACGAAGAAATATTTTCGTTTTGCCAAAAATCTTTTCGACTGACTTGTAACTCTTTCGCCCAATGCAAATCGGACACATTTCGACGAGTAATGGGTATTGCAGTCTCTCTCTCTCTCTCTCTCTCTCTCTCTCTCTCTCTCTCTCTCTCTCTCTCTCTCTCTCTCTCTCTCATTTTCCCCGTCACAAATAACATTCGTTTTAGCTATATAAAAAGTCTGTCTCTCTCTCTCTCTCTCTCTCTCTCTCTCTCTCTCTCTCTCTCTCTCTCTCATTTTCCCCGTCACAAACATCATTCTTTTCAACTACATAGCTTCTCTCTCTCTCTCTCTCTCTCTCTCTCTCTCTCTCTCTCTCTCTCTCTCCCCTCAATCAGTGTTTTAAATCTTGCATATCATTTTCCTTCATAATATATATATATATATATATATATATATATATATATATATATATATATACATATATATATATATAATCTTTAAAATAATTCAGCCAAGCGCTCCATTACTAATCAATATCCCTTTCCTTCTCCATTTCAATATATATCCTGTCAGATATTCTTTCAAATCCCTTCTTATCTGACCAAGAGGTCAACCAACTCCATTTCACGATGTATTTGGTGAACCTGATGACCATAATCAAAGTCTAGAGACCTTTGGCCGTAATAAACTGGCGTACCGCAGGGGCCTCTTCTGAACTGCCTTTAATTTCCACACCAATTAGAAGTAAGAGGTCGCAAAGTCTCTAATTCCGTCTGGGAAATGGTCAGGATAATGGAGAGAGAGAGAGAGAGAGAGAGAGAGAGAGAGAGAGGAAGGAGGAAGAGCATATTTAGAGAGGGGAGGGCGTGTTTAGGGATCAGAGATTTTTGGGTTTAAAGTTTACTTTTGGCGAAGAGAGAGAGAAAAGAGAGAGAGAAGAGAGGATAAGGGGGAAAGAAGAGGGCGTAATTAGGGAGCATAGATTTCAGTTGAAAGTTTTCTTTTGGGAGAGAGAGAGAGAGAGAGAGAGAGAGAGAGAGAGAGAACGTGTTCAAGGAAGAGAGATTTTAGTGGAAAGTTTACTTGTGGGAAGCATTTTTTGTTTTTGTTTGAGGTGCTGTGTTACTTATATTTATATATTTATTTGTTCTTATTAATATCTTAACATCACTTTCTTGTTTTTTGTTAGTTGTAATTGCCGGATTGTTACTGCTATTATGGTTGTTATAATAATTGTTATTGTTGTTTTCCCAGTGTTATTGCTACTGTTGTTTTTTTAATATTATGCTTCGCTCTATCACCTGACATTGCTCTCTCTCTCTCTCTCTCTCTCTCTCTCTCTCTCTCTCTCTCTCTCTCTCTCTCTCCAAACGTTTGGGTCACGTACACTGAGGAGAAATAAATCATTCTGGACCTCTGTCCTCGTTCTCTTTTTTTTCCTCTCTATATTATTTTCTGTCCGTCATGAACCTTGGTGGCGGTGCGGAATTTCAGTATTATGGGAATAGTTGCCAACCTGATTTTATTAGTGTTTTATGTATTTTTCATTCTGTTATGAATCAGGTTTAAATAATGAGTTCTTACTTTAAATTAATAAACGTGTATAAATGTCATAAATACACATACACAAACACACATATATATATATATATATACTGTATATATATATTATGTATATATATATATACAGTATATGTGTGTATATATATATATCTATATATATTATATTTATATATATGTATACATGTATATATATACAGTATATATGTGTGTTGTGTATGTGTGTATTTATGTTTATGACATTTATATACTTTTATTCATGTAAAGTAAGAAATCATTATTGAAACCTGATTCATAACATAATAAAATACACAAGCACTAATAAAATCAGGTTAACAACTATTTACACATTCAGTTATAAGATGGAAAAATTTTTCTATAAAAATGTCGTCCCCAAATTCCTCATTTATTCCGGAAAAGCAAGAAAGTTCCATTTCCTCAGAAATGGCGTCAGGTAATAATCAAAGGATTATAGACAAACCCTGGCATTACTTCAGGTCCTTCGTTTGTAACTGTCATCTTAGCCATTGACCTTGTGGGTAATGGATTAACTCGACATGACCTAATCCCCAAAGCTTCACGGGGGACATACCTTGATTACATTTTCAATTTAAAAGACCTACTTTTTCATCAGCAGTTTCTTCAAATAGTGTCAAAGATTTTTTTTCTCTCTGTAATTTTTCTTAATGTCAAAGATGTTTTGTTATATTTAATTTCTCAAAGAATGTCAATGGATTTTTTTTTATTTTATCTGTAATTTCTTCAAAGAATTTTTTTCTGTCTGCAATTTTTCTATGGAATGTCAAAGGGTTTTTTTTTTTATCTGTAATTCATACAAATAATGCCCAAGAATTTTTTCCTATCTGTAATTCCTCCAAGAAATGTCAAAGAATTTTTTCAATCTGTAATTCCTCCAAAGAATGTCAAAGAATTTTTTCAATCTGTAATTCCTCCAAAGAACGTCAAAGAATTTTTTCAATCTGTAATTCCTTCAAAGAATGTCAAAGAATTTTTTCTGTCTATCTGTAATTCCTCCAAAGAACGTCTAAGAATTTTTTTCTATCTATGTGTAATTACTCCAAAGAATGCCAAAGAATTTTTTCTATCTGCAATTCCCGTAAAGAATGTCAAAGATTTGTTTTAATCATTAATTTCTTCAAAGAATGTCGAAAGACGTAACTATTCTTGGACTCTATTCACTAGAATATTGCGTCATTTTGACGTTTTTTGTTACATCTTTGAAAAAAGGCTCTTTTGTTCGTTGCATGCTCACATTTGAATGCTCACGCCCATTTTTAAAATCACCGATAGTTACGTGCATGCAACTTCAGTGACAATTGTATCTCTCTCTCTCTCTCTCTCTCTCTCTCTCTCTCTCTCTCTCTCTCTCTCTCTCTCTCTCTCTCTCTCTCTCTCTCTCTAAGTTTAAACCTTGCCTTTAACACCAATGCAGACACTAGCTCTTTTTAGAATCTACGATGGCAACTTCTGTGATAATGTTATGTTAGATCTCTCTCTCTCTCTCTCTCTCTCTCTCTCTCTCTCTCTCTCTCTCTCTCTCTCTCTCTCTAAAGCCTAAACTTCCATTCAACTTCAGTTCGACCTCTCAAACCGTAATTTCTGAAGATTACAGTTGACTAATACGAAGTTTGAATTTCAAGTCAGTGGCCCCTGAGGGCTTGTTCCATATGAATAGGGTTCATCTTGTGAATAAT
This sequence comes from Macrobrachium rosenbergii, assembly GCF_040412425.1. Taxonomy (NCBI): domain Eukaryota; kingdom Metazoa; phylum Arthropoda; class Malacostraca; order Decapoda; family Palaemonidae; genus Macrobrachium; species Macrobrachium rosenbergii. The sequence goes on along the minus strand of NC_089793.1, from coordinate 2,184,520 downwards.
AATAATAATAATAATAATAATAATAATAATAATAATAATAATAATAATAATAATAATAAATAAATAAATAAATAAATAACATTGTTATTTAAAGTTAAATAACATTCACCCAGTCTCTCCTTCACCATATTTGAAAGCGCCATTGTTGCAAAGTGGTTGATTTGCATACCAGATCGCCTTTCGGCAACTGTGCCTGAGACCCCACCGGGTTCTAACCGGTTGCAAGAGAGGGGGAGATCGTTGCAAACCGGTTGCTGCTGTAGTAGCATATAATACATAAGGCTTACGCATAGTTTAGTTTTTCATTTTCATTTTGCTTTATCTCTCTCTCTCTCTCTCTCTCTCTCTCTCTCTCTCTCTATCTATATATATATATATATATATATGTATATATATATATATGTACATATATGTATATATATGTATATATATACATAAATAATATATATATACTGTACAGTATATATATATAAATATATATATATATATATATATATATATATATATATATATATATAAAATATATATACATTTGTGTATATATACATTATATGTGGTATGTATGCATACACATACACACACTCACTAAAGTCAAAAAGCAAAATGAAGGAGCCTTTGAAAACAACACATAACAAAAGAAGAAGCAACAATGCTAGATTACTTAATGATTTAATTCCGACGGGAAAAATATCATCGTCCTCTTCATCACGACGTTGAATTACTCTTAAGGCCACTTAAGGCGTATTCGGCAACGCAATCAAATCCCCTCGGCGTAAAGGGGATACTGAGAAAACTACAAGAGCAATTTCCTTAGCCTCTTCAATTTTCTTGTTGCTCAAATGACTAGCCTGACTTGTTACTTTGTTAGACTTTGTTGCTTGTCGTGGGTTTGGGTGCGTGAAGACAACGTCGAGTGGCAGGGTATACGCACGTATGTACGAGTATATATACACACACTTTATATATATACGTATGTATGTATATATGTGCGTGTATGTATGTATATATTATATATTATATATATATATATATATATATATATATACACATATACACATGTATATAATGTGTACATTTGCATGCTCTTATGTGAATACACGCACATACATATAATAACATTACATTATATTTGCATTCTTGTGTTTTCACACGCTGATTATACACATTTGTACAGCAGTCCTTCTGTCATGCATAGGCACATATGTATATATATATATATATATATATATATATATATATATATATATATATATATATATATATATATACATATATATATATTGTATATATGTATATATTCGTTATACTACCTATGTTTCCACGTAATGTTTCTCATCTACTGATATGATAATAATAAACTATTTTTTGTCTTCCACCGATCAATTAATAAATATCTAATTTTTTCCTTCGCGCATGCGCACTGTCCTACACACACACACACACACACAACACAAAAGACTCTATCTCCTCTTCCCATCGGCGTCTAAAAATAACACCGTTGTTTATACGACCGTAATTGGCCTTGTTTCGCGGGAATTAAAAAACACAAAAAAAATAAACAAAAAGTTCCGAAATCCGGCAATAAAAAAAAACACTAAAAATTATAAAAAAAAAAATTTCCGAAATCCGGCAGTGAGAAAAAAAAAAGTTCCGAAATCCGGCAAAGAAAAAAAACAAAAAACAAAAAAAAAGTTCCG
>NC_089793.1:2167823-2172823 GCF_040412425.1 Macrobrachium rosenbergii | reverse complement strand
TCTAAACAAATGTAAGGCCAAAAGAATGATTACAGATATCTGTAGACATTTGCACGTATAAAAACACACACACCCACCTATTACAAACATCTGCGTACTTCACATCTAAACACGCACAAACCAACATGCATCATTATAAACCCGCTGATTTTCAGCGATAAAGAGACTGGAAAACTGTATATCATTGTAACCTGATAATGAACTCCGTCTGAGCAGATCTGGTTTCTTGAATCGCACGTGACTTGGCAACGTAACTACTGTGTATGTTTGTCATGAGGGCTAGATTAATGACCGTGGGTAACGTATACATACATACATACATACATACGAAAAATACGTACATACATACATACACTGCGGAGAGTTGAACACTACGGTACGTTCCCTTGCTCTAATGAGCTTTTCGAAAAGTTAGGTATACGTTGAAACGAGCAAAAAAAGACCTGGACAGAGAGAGAGAGAGAGAGAGAGAGAGAGAGAGAGAGAGAGAGTACCATTCCAGGAGGAGAAGCAAGTCTTCTTTCTCGACCCCAAACTTAACAAAACTTTAGCTGGTCTTGAACTTGGCAGAGAGAGAGAGAGAGAGAGAGAGAGTTTAGAGAGAGAGAGAGAGAGAGAAAGAGAGAGAGAGAGAGAGACTACCATTCCAGGAGGTGGAGCAAAAGTCTTCTTTCTCGGCCCGAAACTTAACAAACTTAGCTGGTCTTGAACTTGGGGAGAGAGAGAGAGAGAGAGAGAGAGAGAGAGAGAGAGAATACCATTCCAGGAGGAGGAGCAAAAACCTTCTCTCGACCCCAAACTTAACAAACTTAGCTGGTCTTGAACTTGGCGAGAGAGAGAGAGAGAGAGCGCCTGAACTTGGCGATGTGCGAAAGAGAGAACTCGAAAGAAGAAAGTTTGTCCTAATTGCTGCCTCTGCTGCTTCGCTCGGGAAGGAAAAGATGGACGGGAAAGTGGGAACTGAGAAACTTTGGATAATTATTATAAGTCTTTTGGCCTCTCTTGGCCAAATTTAAGCTTTCCTTTTTTTAATTTTTTTTTTTTACTTTGGTTTTAAGTGAGTGTGAAGAAAGTTTTAATGGTTTCAATAGCCAATCTTCAAATAATAACCACCGTTTAAAATAATAATAATAATAATAATAATAATTTTTGAAAGTTTGTATGAATATCATCTATATCACGTAATGTTTCCATTATTCCTTTTATTTACCCGTGTTTATTTTTAAGAAGAATCTAATTAATTTATGATAGTTTATACTATATGCATGTGTATATATATACATACATACATACATACATACATACATATACATATATACATATATATATATATATATATATATATATATATATATATATATATATATATATATATATGTATATATATATATACATACCAATATTGTCAACGAATAATAGAGGGAATACTCTAGTCATCTCTCTCTCTCTCTCTCTCTCTCTCTCTCTCTCTCTCTCTCTCTCTCTCTCTGCGGACCCGAGACCAGAGATCAAGAAATAACAAAAAGACCAAAGGGCGATATATATTTTTTTTACTCCCGCGGACCCCAAATGAATCTTGAGCACGGAAAACGGCCATATATTCATAGTGAGTCCCGGCGTTCACTGACTTTAAAAAACGCCAGTAGACAACACTGGGTCTCTTACCGTATGCAAATAAACCTTCATGGAAGTAAAAATGAAAAATGATGTAACTTGTGATGTGATAGTAAGGTGTATGTCTCAATGAATGAAGGTATGGTCATTCAAAGGTGCATAACGTAGTATTGTCTTTTTGATGAATGAATGAACTTCACCTCTTCCCCGTCGCAGGGGCAGTGCCGTCAGTGCACCTCACGCGGTGCACTGTAGGCGTTACTTAGGGTTCTTTGCAGCATCCCTTCGGCCCCTAGCTGTAACCCCTTTCATTCCTTTTACTGTAACTCCGTTCATATTCACTTTCCCCCTGCATACGTTTCACCCTCTCCTAACAATTGTTTCACAGTGCAACTGCGAGGTTTTCCTCATTTTACGCCTTCCAAATCTTCTTACTCTCAATTTTCCTTTCAGTGCTGAATGACCCCTTAGGTCCCAGTGCTTGGCCTTTGGTCTAAATTCTATGCTCCAATCCAATCCGTCAGTACCACAGGTGGATGGAGGTTTTGTTGCTTAACTGTCTCTGTCTTTTTGTTCTCCAAATGAGCTGAGCTATTGGAAAATGGGACTATTTATATATTCCCGATCATCACGCAACTGTTTTACCCAAATAAGCAACGAAGTCACAAGATATGTGTTCAGCGGTCCTTTTCGTGGAAGTAGAAATCCGCATAATTTGTCAATTTTTATGGGTTTTGACTGCGGCGGTATTTGTGACGGCTGGAGACAGGTAAAGATAGGCATTTGTATGGGGGATTATGAAGGAGTGAAAGGACTTTCTTCAGACTGAAAATGATGTCCTTTGTTGTTGGTTTTTTCTTACGTAATTGCTTTGCCTTGCAAAATTATCCCTGGAGAGAGAGAGAGAGAGAGAAGAGAGAGAGAAGAAGAGAGAGAGAGAGAGAGAGAGCGTCATTGTTCTTCGATTGTTTTTCTTATCACCTTCCTTTGTCTTGCGAGATTACTCCTGGAGAGAAAGAGAGAGAGAGAGAGAAGTGTCATTTCTATTAAATTTTTTTTTTACCTCCTTACAATGGTATTCGTTGTCTTTCAAGATTATTCCCAAAAACTGGAGAGAGAGAGAGGAGAGAGAGAGAGAGAGAGAGAGAGAGAGAGAGGAAGCGGCGTCATTGGTGGGCGATCCCAGAAGAAAAAGAAGCTTAATAGGATGAAACGTTTGGCAGTCTTTGGCTGACATTGATTTTCGTTACTCTCATTTGGGCTGTCGTTGGCGGATCTCTCCTCTCCTCTCCTCCGTCTCTTTCTCTCCACCCTCCTCCTCCTCCTCCTCCCTCCTCCTCCTCCTCCTCCTCCTCCTCCCCACCAACTCTTGCTCACCCAAACGGACTCAAATCCAGATTAGTGAAATGAATGTTTCAATGTAAGACGCTGGAGATGTAGCAAAACTCTCTCTCTCTCTCTCTCTCTCTCTCTCTCTCTCTCTCTCTCTCTCTCTCTCTCTCTCTCTCTCTCTCTCTCTCTATATATATATATATATATATATATATATATATATATATATATATATATATATATATATATATATATATATATATATATATATATATATATTTTTTTTTTTTTTTTTTTTTTTGAGTGTCTCCTCAGTCCTCTCAGTTCTTGGCAGTTCTTTTTGGGATGGCATTTGCTAGCCTCCTGCCCTCTATCACACTGGCTGCAATCATCGACAGTCGACTAACCACCAGGAGCATAATCCATTGCTTTGGTCCACAGAGGCACAATGGGATTGGTCAGTGTTCCCTCATTTTGTGATGCTAGGTTGCAGTGACAAGGGACGACAATTGAAACTCTCCCTTTAGTGTTCATCATCATCTCTCTCTCTCTCTCTCTCTCTCTCTCTCTCTCTCTCTCTCTCTCTCTTCCTCCATTTTGATTGCAGGATTAAAGGGTTGATCACAGGCCAAGCCCATGACAGGAACTTCCTGCAAGGGTAATGGTTTACAACGAGGCCTGAATGCTTGTTTGGTGTTTCGATCAAATTTCCACGTTATTTTGCGTATCAGAAACATCATGATTGCTTGTAGTTATAAAAGTACCCAAAGACTGCTTGTATCCTTTGGTTATAAAACAACCCAAAGATTGCCTGTATCCTTTAGTTATAAAACAACCCAGAGATTGCTTGTATCCTTTCGTTATAAAACAACCCAAAGATTGCTTGCATCCTTTCGTTATAAAACAACCCAGAGATTGCTTGTATCCTTTGGTTATAAAACAACCCAGAGATTGCTTATCCTTTGGTTATAAAACAACAGAGATTGCTTGTATCCTTTGGTTATAAAACAAGCCAGATTGCTTATATCCTTTGGTTATAAAACAACCCAGAGATTGCTTGTATATCTTTGGTTATAAAACAACGAATATTGCTTGTTATAAAACAACTTTGATGAAGCATGTATCCTATTATAAAACAACCCAGAGATTGCTTGTATCCTTTGGTTATAAAGCAGCACTTGTATCCTTTAGTTATAAAACAACCCAGAGATTGCTTGTATCCTTTGGTTATAAAACAACCCAGAGATTGCTTGTATCCTTTGGTTATAAAACAACCCAGAGATTGCTTGTATCCTTTGGTTATAAAACAACCCAGAGATTGCTTGTATCCTTTGGTTATAAAACTTTGAAAGTGTATTTTTATATGATTTGGCTTATTTTATGAAGATTAAAGCTTATAATTAAACAAAGTTTGCCTCAATGCCGCGGGAAATATGCGACAACTGCTATTTCTACATTATGTAACAATTTCCATCAAGCCTCAGAAGAAGGTTGCTACAGACCTTGTAAATTACGTGTTAGGAGCAATTCGTCATAGCGTTTGTAATCTGGAGACCTCCAATTCCTTTTGAGGAGTTGAACACATTTGTCCAGGGACTCGAGCTTAAATGATTTTCAGGTTGGAAGTTTCTCCTTCACTTTGTTGTGAGAGACAGAGATTAATTGTTACACATTTCTGTATCTTCGTTTTTCTTAGGGAGAATTTATATATATATATATATATATATATATATATATATATATATATATATATATATATATATATATATATAGATAAATATAGATGTATATATATATATATATATATATATATATATATATATATATATATATATATATATATTGTTAGATAGATTTGTATAAGGATACAATGCTTGGATGTACATAAGGTGAATGACACCTTCACTCTGTACTAAATATAGCACAGTTACGAAGCACAGGCATTGAAATTTATGCTAACCCGCTTACATTCAATTATATACAACAATTCTGACCTCGGATCCATCATAACCAGTCGCCCCACTCCTTATCCCCTTGTGACCCACAACTGCCAA
>NC_089793.1:2160323-2162823 GCF_040412425.1 Macrobrachium rosenbergii | reverse complement strand
CTCTCTCTCTCTCTCTCTCTCTCGTTCTATTCTGTGCGAAACTTACATACCAAGTTTATAGCTTTTCTCGCCTGTTTTCGACGAGACTGTGCTCAATAATAATAATAATAATAATAATAATAATAATAATAATAGTAATAATAATAATTATAATAACCAAACTTCACCATAATCAATGTAAAGTTCAGTCATTTAAGAGGCGTTGACCTCAGATCGTCCATGATGCCCAAAATCGTCGTGCCCACAGTAAACTGGCTCATACCCTCGGGCAATCGTTGAATATTGATGAAGCAATGTTCAGATTACACCTTGAGTCATCTCGAAGACGTTTTCCGGATGATATTGAGCGATGATAAGTATTCATGATGAGTATTCCTTATGAGGTGAAGATTACCCGTTTCATACAGGTCTTAGTTACCTGTACTGTAGCCAAGATGTCTGTAAGTTAAGTATATCTTAGTTTAACCAGACCACTGAGCTGATTAACAGCTCTCCTAGGGCTGGCCCGAAGGATTAGATTTATTTTACGTGGCTAAGAACCAACTGGTTACCTAGCAACGGGACCTACAGCTTATTGTGGAATCCGAACCACATTATGACGAGAAATGAATTTCCATCACCAGAAATAAATTCCTCTAATTCTTCATTGGGCGGTCGGAGAGTCGAACGCTGGGCCACCAGCGTGCTAGCCGAGAGCTCTACCTACCCCTCCAATGAAGAACTCAAGATGTCTGTAACTGTGTACCCCGTTAGTGCCGTCAGTGGACCTCATGCGGTGCACTGTAGACATTACTTGAGGGTTCTTTGCAGCGTCCCTTCGGCCCCTAGCTGCAACCCCTTTGGTTCCTTTTACTGTACCTCCGTTCATATATTCTTTCCACCCTCTCCTAACGATTGTTCCACAGTGCAACTGCGAGGTTTTTCTCCTGTTACACCTGTCAAACCTTTCTACCCCGAATTTCCGTTTCAGCCCTGGATGGCCTCATAGATCCCAGCGTTTGGCCTTTGGCCTAAACTCGATATTCTGTTCTATTCTGTAACTGAGTATGAATCTCATATCTCTTCGTCTTTCGATTCACATTAAGAATTGTTTATTTATTTTTTATTTTATTATTTTTTTTTTTTTGAACTGTGACCTTATATGGGAAGTGAAGTTGCGACTTGCGTATGAGTCAGAAACCCACACTAGGCTAGAAGGAAAAAAATATATATTAAAAAAAGGTTATAATTTTTTTTTTTTAGTGCTTGTTTGCTCGTGGGCGTGGGTAACTCAAGTCATGGGGCGTGACTTTTGGACGATCGTATGCTGTGTGTAGGTCTCTCTCTCTCTCTCTCTCTCTCTCTCTCTCTCCCCTCTTTGATGATTGTGTAGCATGTATATCTCTCTCTCTCTCTCTTGCTTGTTTGTAGGTCTCTCTCTCTCTCTCATATCTATTTATAACCACATTACCTGCCTAGACACACTCAAAAACATTATCATCCAAAGTGTCTATGACTAACTATATTTACTCTGTAGTTCATGAGGATAAGTGTAGGCGTGGCTGTGCGTGCTTATGTCTGTGTACTCGTGTCTGTGTGTGTGTGCGTGTATGTGTGTGCGTGTGTACAATAAAGGTTACCTCAGAGTACCACCTCTAGCCCAGAGCAAATCTTGACCGCATCTGGGAGCGAGATGTTTATATTCACTTGCAATTCTAATTGTGTTTTACAATTTGCTTACACTTTTATCTATTTATTTGTTCATTTGTTAATTTATTTTTCCTTTTCTTATAGCTCATCTCTTTTTTTGTATTTCCCATTATCTTCTGTAACTGCTTTCAAATGGACGCCGTATTCCTTGGAAGCTTGAATTTCAAGTCAGTGGCCCCTTTGGTGGGCTTGTTCCATAAGAGTATATATGTATACACACACGTATATATGTATACACACACACACACACACACACACACACACACATATATATATATATATATATATATATATATATATATATATATATATATATATAGAGAGAGAGAGAGAGATGGTTTCAGAAACCCCTTTACAACAATTACTCTCAGAAACCCAAAATTCCACAGAAAACGTAAACAAACCGAAAATGTCAAGTCAGCAATTTCGACCAATCACGATGATCGATCTTGGAGAGCCTTTGGCGCTCCGCCCAATCGCGAGAGTCCTCTCAAGTCACCAAGTCCGTCAGGTGGGTGGAGTCGTTCTCTGTCTCTCTCTCTCTCTTTCTTTCTCTCTCGAGCCAGGTGAGGTGAGGGGAGGGGGGGGGACGAAGGGGTGTGACTCGCCCAGGTGACTGGGCGAATGAGTCATACGCTAACTCGCTCTGGGGCGACTTAAAAACATATAAGGCTTCGTCGTACTACCGTTTTTACTCTGGGATGCTTTGTGCGGCTGCTGCTACTGATGCGGAGATTCGTTCGCAATGAGACGTTTGTGTCCTCGTCGTTTGTAACCTTATTTTGACGATTGTTATTATTATTATTATTAT
>NC_089793.1:2145323-2157823 GCF_040412425.1 Macrobrachium rosenbergii | reverse complement strand
GCAATGGCTTCCGGTTTGGGGTTCCCCGATTTTTCTAGGCAACTTATCAGGATCAAGTGAAACACATCAGGGGGAATTAATCATTCATTTTTTGGTGGTGTTTTAATTTGGCGGCGTTTGTATAAATAGAAATTCTAACCTGTAGTGCTTTGTGTAATGAATGCGTTTTTTGTGTTTAATTTTTAGCTGTGTTAATATAGTATTTTATTATAATATTTTATTGTTTATTTTTATTACCTCTTCGTTATTCTTCATTTTTGGACGTATTTTAATTTGGCGTGATGTGTTTATTTGTCTTTAATTTCTAGGCGAGTGATATACGTCTTTTTTAGCCTTTTTATTTTTTTTTTTATTAATTTTACATCTTCATTTCTAGGATAATGGTTTCATAACTAGCTTTTATTCTTCTTTTATTTTCGCCTATGCGTCCATCATCATCCGGTTTATTTATTTTATTCATCATCCCATTTAACAGTCTATTTGTTTTTCATACTAATGTATTTGTTTATTCATAAATTAAGTGTGGTATGTTTATTCCTCGTTCTAATGCCTTTGTTTATTCATCATTATCGTGTATCGCGTGCTTGGTCATTATTTTAACGGTCGCTTGATAATGTAACCATGTTTTCGTTTCTTTTTTTTTTGCTAATCTAAACAAACCTTTATTCTAATACAATATGCACACTTGTCCTTCATTTTAACGTAATCATTTTTGTTTATTTTATCTGTGTCAGTTAAATTAACGACCGAGGGGCCTACAGTCCATCAATTTTTTTATAAATCAGGTCATTTCTCTCTCTCTCTCTCTCTCTCTCTCTCTCTCTCTCTCTCTCTCTCTCTTGACCATTAATAATTTATGATCACAAAGGTGAATAAAACCTTTTTTTTTTTAACATAATTTAGGTGGAATTCCACAACCATCCGTTTCTATAAAGCTCTCTCTCTCTCTCTCTCTCTCTCTCTCTCTCTCTCTCTCTCTCTCTCTCTCTCTCTCTCTCTCAATTTATGATCACAAAGATAAAAAAAAACATTTTTTAACTTAATTTAGGTGATATGCCACAACAATCAGTTTCTGTAAAAGTCTCTCTCTCTCTCTCTCTCTCTCTCTCTCTCTCTCTCTCTCTCTCTCTCTCTCTCTCTCTCTCTCTCTCTCTCTCTCCCCTTAATAATTTATGATCAAAGAGACGAGAAAAACATTTTTGACAGAATTTTGGTGAAATTCCCCCGCAGCCATTATTCGAGTTCATCATTTTTATTGCAGGCATAAACGAGGCACTTCCGATATACCTGTTGCTTGTTTTCATTGTTAGCGATGACGTAAGCGAAAGCCTGTCGCAGATCTTTTTGTAATTTCGTAATTTTTCTATTTTCATTCTTTTTATTCTTTTCCTTCGGTGTGGTCTCACCTACCTAACAGGTATTTTAGTGTGAGATTGAAGAGTCTGGAATGGCAGCTTACTAGTCCTTTAAACTAAATATAGTAATAATGTAAAAAACGCATTATATATATATATATATATATATATATATATATATATATATATATATATATATATAATATACGTATATATTATTTATAATGTCCTTACATATATATATATATATATATATATATATATATATATATATATATATATATATATATATATATATGTATATATTTTATATTTAATATACATATCTGTATATATTATATTATATTATATTTAACATACATACCTATATATATATACATATATATATAAACATATATATATATATAATATATATAAATAAATCATACTTTCAATTTTCTCCATGACCCATTATTCCATTCTCTCTACCCTTCATTCTCCCATCCATCTTCTCTCTCTCTCTCTTTCTCTCTCTACTTCTCCCTCCTCCCCTCCTCCTCCTCCCCTCCTCCTCCTCCTCCCTCCTCCTCCTCCTCCTCCTCCTCCTCCTCCTCCTCCTCCTCCTCCTCCTCCTCCTCCCATCTGCTTTCCTTTGCTTTCTCCTTCCATCGAAAGAGCGATCTCTTCTTCCCAGCCCCTTTAACGGTTGATCGACCGTTCTTTCATGTTTGGCCAGTTCTATTCAGCTGGTCTTATATTTTTCTTTTATTGCTTTCTCTGCTTGAGGGGTGAAAGGGCGCTGGCGAGAGGATGTGTATATTTGTATGACGTGTGTGTTTGTATTTTATACGTGGTGTTTAGCGTAGGCGCAACTTGACGCATGCGCGATGGTATTTATGCGGCATGATGTGTATTACAGTTTTTTACTGTATATATGTGTATATATATTATATATATACACATATATGTATGTATGTATAATATATGTATTTATATACTTATGTAAATATATGTATATATAATTATATATATATATATAATATATATATATATATATATATATATATATATATATATATATATATATATATATATATATATATGTGTGTGTGTGTGTATGTGTGTGTGTGTGTATACGCACGTAAAACAACTATAATATAAACGAAAAGCGATCAATTTCTAACGTTATTTTTTCGACCAATTATTTCAAGTTATCTCACAGCATCACATATTGTTCAAGCCAAACAAAATAAATCATTAATAAACAATATCTCCGTGAGGATCTCTTCCTTAGTATAATCTTTCATTTTTTTAGGGGTGACTGGACAAGTGACATTTCATGGCTCAAAATACAGCCTTTAATTTATAACAATACAATCGCCGAAAAAAAAAACAATCGTTGCATACAAAAGTACACTTTCGTTCTATATATATATCCTTACGGCCTTTTGATCCCAGGAAATTGGTTCCTTGATTAGAAAGGCGTACGTGGAAAGACGAGAGAGAGAGAGAGAGAGAGAGAGAGAGAGAGAGAGAGAGAGAGAGAGAGAGAGAGAGAGATTAGATTTTCACATAGCTAAAACAAAACGATGTTTGTGACTGGGAAAATGAGAGAGAGAGAGAGAAAAGATTTTCATATAGCTAAAACAAAACGATGTTTGTGACAGAGAGAGAGAGAGAGAGAGAGAGAGAGAGAGATTTTCATATAGCTACAACAAACAATGTTTGTGACGGGAAAAATGAGAGAGGGAGAGAAAGATGTTTTCATAAAACTAAAACAAACGATTTTTGTGACGAAGAAAATGAGAGAGAGAGAGAGAGAGAGAGAGAGAGAGAGATTATAGTATAGCTAAAACAAGCGATGTTTGTGACGAAGAAAATGAGAGAGAGAGAGAGATTTTCATATAGCTTCAACAAATGATGTTTGTGACGAGAGAGAGAGAGAGAGAGAGAGAGAGAGAGAGAGAGAGAGAGAGAGAAAATATCAACATAATGAGGGACGGGTAAACCCGAATCTCCTGTCGTGTCGGATATTCATTAAGGTGTTCCGGAGATGATTGGGTTCCCCAGGTGTGGTCATTGATCCTGCCGACAGGTCAAACATCAGGGGGAAGAATGTCATAGAATTTATTCGGTTAAAGGTGAGGAGGAAAGAAAATGGACGGACCCACCTGCTTACTGTTAATAGCATTGATTCTTTACCCTTGTTACTTAGCTGTGTCCCCATTTTAGCTTTTTTTAGTCTTTTACTTTACCTCCATTCCCGCTTCCTCTCTTCGGTCTTCCTGTCCAGCTCCTCTAACTGTTTCTTAATGTACTTTTAGGTCCATGTACTTCATCTCCTTTATTTTCTGGGTATTTTATGTAGCCAGTGCTTGGCTTGACTGCCTAAATTTCATGAATCCTAACTATCATTATTTCTGTTTATTGGTAGTTTGTCGCTATGCAAAGATATAAGGCGATAATGATAACCTGATAATTCATGATAACAGTAAATATATGACAATTATTAAATTATAATAATAAATATATTACAATTATTACATTATTCAGCTTCATCAATCGTAATCATCATTACTTCTGTTAACTAATACCGTCACGACGTCAAGATGTGAGGCGAAAATGCTAACCTGATAATTCATGATAATGATAACCTGATGATTATTAAATTATTCAGCTTCAATTGAAAATTATTTTTCGAATTCACAGGCCCTATGCCAGCGCGACCTCTCGATTCGGGGACATCTCTCATGAAGATGAAAGGCATTGTTTATAACGTCAATATTTTTCCCCCACTGCCAAATTGAATTTCATCCATAACTCTCTCTCTCTCTCTCTCTCTCTCTCTCTCTCTCTCTCTCTCTCTCTCTCCACCCACTGCGATCCGTTCCTATCATGATGACACTCTACATCAAATCCATTCTATGCGTTGTTCTGCCTTCAATATTTGGGAGGACACGGGGGCGGGGGCGGGGCTGTGATATTCGTAACCATTTTTTCTCCTAAAACAAATTGCTGCCGTTGTCGTAACTCCACTGTTTTTGGACTTTACTGCGTCCTGGGTCGTCCTGGGTCGTTGAGCGGATAGATGGAAATTTCGTCATATAATATATTTATATTTTTTTTAGGTTTATTGCTTATGAACGGCGAAACGAATTTTGGTGCTGGAAATTAGCGAGGCGAAGGGATGTCAGTCTTTATCATTTTTTATAAAGATTCTCTGAAAATATCGCTAAAGGAATATTTTATCTTTAATAAACAAATACGAATATTTTTAAATAATTGTTTAAGAATATTTTACTGTAAATAAATGTTTAAGAATATTTTACTGTAAATAAATGTTTAAGAATAATTTACTGTAAATAAATGTTTAAGAATATTTCTACTGCAAATGAACAAATAAGAATATTTATAAATAGACGTTTAACAAAGACAGTGGACAAAGACTGTTAAGGTGAGTACCTACAACAAAGACGTCTACCTCCGCCCACTTTTTAGCATTTTACTTTTACCTCCATTTTCCTTTCTTTCTTCAGTCTTTCTGTCCATCCTCTCTAACTATTACTTCTTAGTGCAACCGTGAGAGTTTTCTCTATTCCAACTTTGGATCCTTGGGCTTCATCTCCTGTATTTTCTGGGCATTTTATCTTGCTGTTCAATCACTCCAGCTCATCGTTTCACTGCCCTAAGCGCTGAATGGCAGAAAATGCCCGAGTGCTTGGCTTGACAGCCTAAATTTTTTATAAAATTAGAATAAAAATTAAATGAAACAAAGGCACTAACAAGTGCAGACAACCAAAAAGGAATAATTTAACAAATGCACAAATCAGAAATAAAATAAAAAAAGTAATAATGCGCTGAAGTTTCTTCGGCGCGATCGAGTTTTCTGTACAGCCGCTACAGCGTGTAATCAAGGCCGCCGAAAATAGATCTATCTTTCGGTGGTTTCGGTATAATGCTGTATGAGCCGCGGCCAATGAAAATTTAACCACGGCCCGGTGGTGGCCTATCCTATATCGTTGCCAGAGGCACGATTATGGATAACTTTAACCTTAAATAAAATAAAAACTACTGGTGCCAGAGGGCTGCAGTTTGGTATGTTTGATGATTGGAGGGTGGATGATCAAAATACGAATTTGTAGCCCTCTAACCTCAGTAGTTTTTAAGCTCTGAGGGCGGACAGAAAAAAGTGCGGACGGACAGACAAACCCGGCACAATAGTTTTCTTTTACGGACAATAAAAGTTTATAATAAGAACAAAACTATAATGAAAAGAAAAAAAATACCCAAAAATGCCTCGCTGCCGGAAGGAGGCCAAGAGAGAGCCACCAGCGAATCGAAACAGCTAATCCAGCGTTCAAATAAACACGGAGGGCTATCACAAAAGCCCGCTTAATTAAGGTCATTTAGACTTCACACAGTCTGCAAGCACAAGCATAATGGACGGCTTAAGCACTTTTAAGCAGCTAATTAGGGGCGCATGATAATGACTGAGATGTCATGGTGATGCTTTCAGAGTGTCTCTGTGTGTGTGTGTGTGTGTCTATTTGTTTTCGTGAGTAGATGGTGTTTTGGGGGGTGGGGGGGGGAAAAGGGGGTCCTAGAAAGTGCTTGAGGACCAAGCACGCACGTAGGCTGTTTTGGTGTTCAACTGGTGCCTGTGCTTCCTGTCGGAATGCTTGATGAAGCACTGCCGTTCCTTTTGATGATGAGGCAGCTTAATGGTTGCTAAGAATTAGAATAGTCTGCTCTGAGAGATTCTCTCTTCTTAATATTTTGTCATTTGTTTCTGCATGTATATTTTGAGAGATTATCTCTTATTAATATTTTGTCATCTATTTCTGTAGGTATATTTTATAGTCTTGTCCTGCTAGATATCAGACGAACAGAAATGAAAATCTGCTTAATCTATTCCCACTTGATAGAACCAGACGAAATCATATGATACAGGACGAACGAATGGAGAATAAAAGCGAAACAGACAGGGACCTAAAGAGAATTACAATGCTCCTCCCTGAGGGAATCAGTGACGTCAGTGGATCTAACGCCTTGCACTGTATCCATTGCTTAAGATTCTTTGCGGCGTCCCTTCGGCCCGTAGCTGCAACCCCTTTCATTCCTTTTTACTATACCGCTGTTCATATTTTCTTTCCTGCATCTCTTTGGGCGAGACGGTAGAGTTGTGGGCTGGCACTCGCTAGGCCCGAGTTCGAGTCTCCGGCCGGCTGATGAAGAATTAGAGGAATTTGTTTCTGGTGATAGAAATTCATTTCTCGCTATAATGTGGTTCGGATTCCACAATAAGCTGTATAGGTCCCTTTGCTAAGTAACCAATTGGTTCTTAGCCGCGTCAAATAAGTCTAATCCTTCGGGCCAGCCCTAGGAGAGCTGTTAATCAGCTCAGTGGTCTGGTAAAACTAAGGTATACGTAACTTTCTTCCATCTTATTTTCCTCAAACCTCTCCTAAGAATTGTTTCATAGTGCAACTGCGAGGTTTTGCTCTTGTTACACGTTTTTAACTTTTTTACTCTCAGTTTCTCTTTTAAGGACTAAATGATCTCATAGGTCCCAGCGCTTGTCCTGAATTCTACATTCCAATTCCAGTTCTCCGACACGCTGGAATACAGTACAGCATAAAATACAAAACACAACACCAATTCCAATTCCAGTTCTCCGACACCCTGGAATACAGTACAGCATAAAATACAAAACACAACACCAGTTTTCCTTGCTTGATGCTGTCACTCTCTTGCCGGAGCCATCTTTCACACGGGAGCGCAGAAGGGAGAGAGATATAGCTTCATAAATTACATAAATTCCTCCTTTCCAAAACTCGAATATATTGCACCAGAAGCTGAGATGAATTAGGGTCATCTACTGACAACAATAGAGGATATATTTTGTGTGGGGGAGGGATGTATTGCCCTTTGCCATGAAGGGGTTAAGGAGCTTAATGGGGGGCATTATATTAATGGGTATGGAAAGGGTCTATTAAGGATGGCTGTGCTAGACCGGTTATTGTTGACTCTTTATCCATATGTGTATGTATATATATGTATATATATATATGTATACACATACATAATTTTCCCTAACAGGGATGACTCAGGAGATAAAACTATAGTCAGTAGTTCCGTTCATTCTTTTAATTTTATATATAATTTTATATATATATATATATATATATATATATATATATATATATATATATATGTATATATATATATATGTATATATATATATACATATATATATATGTATATATATACATACATATACACACACGTAACGTGTATGAGTATGTATTACATATCAGACGTTGTACAAAAACAAATGACCTCAGTCTATACGTGAACAGACATAAAGCATCCCCTAGACATACAACACGACCCGGAGGATGGAGTCATGGCATTTTCTTAAAGCCCCTAAACATCTGAGTACGCGAAATTACAGAGGAAGGATGGGGAAAGAGGCACGCATGTGACGGGGGATGGCGGATGGTGGGGAGGGAGTAGGGAGGGAGGGGGGAAATATGGCCACTGTTACGGAATCTGCTCAGTACCTTCAGAAATGATCCATACTGACGTGAAGGTATTCTTCTTGTGCATCTAGGTCAGGCTACTTGCTCACAGAGGTTGGAAAGAAGAATAGGGAGAAAATGGCTCAGACTTGGGCCAAAAGAGTGTGGGTTTGTTTTCAAGATCAGATGCCAAAGGGACAGGGAATCTGATGCCCTTTTGTAGCCCAGGACCAAAGAACACCAGGGGAAGGAAGAGAAAACTCCTCAATGATTGCCCAAAGTTTTTATAAGATGAGATGCCAAAGGGATAAGCAGTCTGATACCCTGTTCTAGCCCCTGGCCTGAAGAACACCAGGGGAAGAAGAGGGAATTCATGGAAGATTGCTTAAAGTTAAGGCACATATGGTACAAATCTCTTGATTTTAACTTCTGCCTCAGAAGTTAAGGCACGTCTGGTACAATTCTCTTGATTTTTGCTTCTGCCTCAGAAGTTAAGGCACATTGGTACAATTCTCTTGATTTTTGCTTCTGCTTCAGAAGTTAAGGCACATCTGGTACAAATCTCTTGATTTTTCCTTCTGCCTCAGAAGTTAAGGCACATTGGGTACAAATCTCTTGATTTTTCCTTCTGCCTCAGAAGTTAAGGCAAATCTGGAAAAAGTCTAGATTTTTTATCCTCTGCCTCAGAAGTTAAAAAGGCAAATCAGGGACAATATCTGGGAAAAACTCTCGATTGTTATTGACTCATTTTCTATTGTCGAAGTAAACGTAAAATCAATACACTGCACAAAATGTAAATGTAGGATGCATGGATAAGACTGGTTTCGAGCACAGCTATTTATATTTAAAATGCAAGTAGAAATCAAGATTTTTTTACTCTGCCTCAAAATTTAAGGCAAATCTGGTAAAACTCTCTAGATTTTTTCCTCTGCCTCAGAAGTTAAAGCAAATCTGGTAAAAGTCTAGATTTTTTTTCCTCTGCCTCAGAGGTTAAGTAAATCTGGTTGGTACAAATCTTGATTTTATTTTTGCCTCCTCCTTAAACAATGCCGCAAAGGCAACTTTGTCGACTCTGGTATGGCTTTCCAGTCTCTATTCATCATAACTTGTCGACTATTTGTTGACATAGGAACCAGGCCAAACATTGCTCAACATCCACCAAAAGTTTCATCATCTGGATGGGCCCACAGTGAGTGATTCCCGTAAATTTATTCATGACGGCTGTCTCAAAATCAAAGCCACTCCAAATGTGAAAACTGTCCTTTGTATGTATATGTATATATATATATATATATATATATATATATATATATATATATATATATATATATATATATATATATATACATAAACACTAATTTTATACAGTAAATATGTTCCTATTCTCTAAATCTGCTAATTTCTCTCTCTCCTCTCTCTCTCTCTCTCTCTCTCTCTCTCTCTCTCTCTCTCTCTCTCTCTCTCTCTCTCTCTCTCACAATATTAGCATTTTCAGCAACATAGAGTTCCCTAGCAAATAAATAAATAAAAAATGTTTGGATAAATAGCTCAATAAATTCTCAGTACAGAGAGAGAGAGAGAGAGAGAGAGAGAGAGAGAGAGAGAGGAGAGGAGAGAGAGATTCAATACTTCTTTCCCAAGCACCAGCTCCAATAAGCACTAAAAAAAAAAAAAAAAAAAAAAAAAAATCCGTCGGAGCTTCGTCGTTTAATATCGTCATCAACAGGAAGTCGATCTGATGACAGCGACGCTTCCTCGCTGACTCCATCGAGTAAACTGAACACGAAATCCTCCGGCCATGCTAATTCTTTCAAGTTCCTGCAAATTTCGTGAAGTGGCATTCAGCGCGGACCCCTCGTATTTGCATTGGTAGGAGCCGGGTGTGACAATACCGCGGTCCACTCGGCAATTGCTTTGGAAATTGATGGAGTTGCATGCAATACGTTTCTGGGGCTGTTTCCTTGGTGGTGGGTTGGTTTTGGGGATATTGACTAGCTGTGAGTAGCAGTTATAGACAGACAGACAGAGATAGGCGGACGGACAGAAGCGGGCGTTTCTGCTATTCGCGTTTATAAGTTACAACAATAGGTTGCATGCGGATCGACTCCGGTGATGATATGGGTGATCCTGGCCATTTAGATTTTAGATAGGAGAGTTCAGGACATACTTGCATGCACAGATCCAATAGCAAAGCGTGAAAATGTCATAGTTAGTCACGTAGAGAAATATATACAGAAGTGTGTATACAGAGAAATGTATACACAAGTATGTGACCAGAGAAATGTATACACAAGTATATATAAAGAGAAATATGTATAAGGAGAAATATATACACAAGTATGTATACTGCACAGTATAGTCACACAAAATGTATATAGAGAACCTATTATTATTTTTTGGCTTCTTGAAAATATAACTTTCTCCCTCTATTCCGTTTGGTAACTAGGGCATGAATATAACGTTTAAAACATTAAGACCAAAGGCGAAGCGGTGGGGCTTACGAGGTCATTCAGCGCTGAAAGGGACATTGAGAATAAAACAAGGTTTGAAAGGTGTAACAGGAGGAAAACCTCTCAGTTGCACCGTGAAACGGTTCTTATGAAGAGGCTTGAGGAAAGTAAGATGGAAGAAAGAGAATATGAACAGAGTTATAGTAAAAGAAATGAAAGGGGTTGCAGCTAGGGCCTTGAGGGACGCCGCAGAGAACCTCCTGTAATGCCTACAGTGCACTGAGTGAGGCGCACTGACGGCATTACACGACTATAGGATGCATATGTCATAGCTGGTCACATGGTGGAGACAATATACACACACGTATGTATACAGTATATACATACAAAATATACATACAGAGAACCTATTATAATTTTTTGGCTCCTTGGAAAAACTCACTTTTTCTTCCTCTCCTCTGTTTGTTACCCACTCATCGGATCTTTCTTTGTTCTTTGTGTCCTTTAGATCTTGTTTGTCTCTCTCGCGTTCCCCCACTTTGCTTCGTTTTGACAGCTGGAAGCGTTCTTTGGGGAAATTTGTTTTGCTGGGGGAGAATCTCTCTCTCTCTCTCTCTCTCTCTCTCTCTCTCTCTCTCTCTCTCTCTCTCTCTCTTGTGTGGAATGTGAAATTAAAAGGTCATGTTAACTCAGGTTCGTCAGAATATCCTGGCTAATCTCTATCAGCTATTAATATAATATAATATAATATAATATATATATATATATATATATATATATATATATATATATATATATATATATATAAACATATGTAATATACTGTATATATACACACATATACATATATACTGTATACTGTATTATACTGTATATTATATATATGCAATATTTAATGTTTTTATACTGCTATACATTTATCTATGTATGTAAATGAATGTACATAAATATACATTTTTATAATATTAAGCCTTTTCTCTTATTAGGGAGTGGCCCCAAAAAAAAAAAGACGGAACATTGATCACCACCACATTAAAACTAACTTATACATATACATAATATACATATACATATACATATACATATACATATACATATATATACATATACATACCAGTATAAGAACCCTTCATTGTGTCCCTACGCGAAAGAAGACACCGAGATAGCCACCACCATACGTAAGATCATTTCTTTGGCACTGTACTTTTTGCAAACGTCCCCGGTCATCAGGCGGTAGCTAACTCTAGCTTCAATGCCCCGTATCTCTATATATATAACCTTACGAAACGGCTATGGCACTCACAAAAAGACTCTTGTTTTATGTTATTCATAACTGCTGCTATAACCTTTGGAGAGGTGGTTGTTTTGCGGGCGATAGGTTCTCTGAGTGTTTCTTAGTTGTAAATGTGTTTTGTTTGGCTGGTTAGAACAGCGCTTTAATAATTAGTACTGTATTTTTCAGACTGTGTTTGTTGCAGTATGATAAAGTTTCATTTTTAAAGTTTTGTTTATAAGGGGTTTTGAGGTGTTTTTAATTTAGGAACGTAATAAAGGGATTTTGCTGCTTTTCGAAATAAAGATATTTTTTTTTACTTACTGTTTTCGCTGAATTTGTTTTTAGGATTTTTTTATGAGTTTGTGTTAATAGAGTCTTTATATTTATATTTGTGTATATATATTTATTTATTTATATATATGCTCTCTATATGTCTTATATATGTATGTATATATATATTATATATATATATATATATATATATATATATATATATATATATATATATATATATATATATATATATATAGTGCCAGGCAAGAGATTTCCCAGAGTTCCACCTTTAGATCCTTATACTTCATCTTTTATATTCTAAATAATTTTTTTCGTGCTGTCTAACCACTCCAACTTTTCACTGCATTGAGCGCTGAATGGACTCAGAATGTACCATAGATACTTTATTACATAGGAGGAAATTTTCATTTGGAGATAAGATTAAAACTGTTAAAAATATTTATTATATAATTTAGTCCTTAGGGGTTAGTGCCGACAGTGCACCTCACGCTGTGCACTGTAGGCATTGCTTAAGGCTCTTTGCGGTCCCTTCGGCCCCTAGCTGCAACCCCTTTCATTCCGTTTTACTTTACCTCCGTTCATATTCTCTGTCTTCCATCTTACTTTCCACCCTTTTCCTAAGAAT
>NC_089793.1:2137823-2140323 GCF_040412425.1 Macrobrachium rosenbergii | reverse complement strand
TATATATATATATATATATATATATATATATATATATATATATATATATATATATATATATATATGTGTGTGTGTATTCATATTATTAGTGTATTATGAATGTACACACACACACATATATATATATATATATATATATATATATATATATATATATATATATATATATATATATACATATATATATATATATATATATATATATATATATATATATATATATTATATATATATATACATATATATATATATATTATATTTATATGTATATATATATATGTGTGTGTGTATATATATTATATATATATAAATATATATATATATATATATATATATATATATATATATATATGTACATACATGTAATCACTAATAATATATATATTTATTTATTTATTTATTATGTTATTATATTTGTATAATATAAAATGTGTATGTTCAAGTGACTGCCATTCCATCTGTTTATTGTCTTAACCTCTGATATTAATCAAACTAAAACATATAAACTAGACCATTTAGATGGAAGAACTCTCCGTGGGGTGCTAGTGTCGTCGGTGCACTTCAAGCGGTGCACTGTATTCATTGCTTATGATCCTCTGCAACGTCCCTTCGCCGCCCTGGCTTCAACCCCTTCCATTCCCTTTACTACACCTCCGTTCGTATTCTCTATCTACCATCTGACGCTCCTCAACCTTCTCCAAATGTTTTTCTCCTGTTATACTTTGCAAACCTTTTACTGTCAATTTCCCTTCCAGCGACAAATGACCTCATAGGGTCCAGAGCTTGGCCTTGGTCCTAAGTCTTGTATTCCAATTCCAATTCCCGGCCTAAAAGAAGATCTTGAATCTCACCACAGGGCATTGCACCGACGGGAAACCTGCAGCCGGAATCGGTCCCTTGAAGGAACGGGGTAAAAATGAAAGACGGCAAATCAAATAACCGGTGACGGATTTCCGGCTCTTTTCGTTTTTGGTGGATTTTCACTTTTGCGTTGCTGAACGACAGCGGGTGTGAGGGGAAGGCAAAGATGCGAGAAGGGGAAGAGGGGAGAAGCGAGGGGAAGGAGGAGAGGGGAGGGAGGGGAGAGAAGGAGGGGGAGGGGAGGAAAGAAAGGAAGGAGGGGGAACAGAGGAGAAGGGAGGAGGGAGAGAGAGAAAGGGGAAAGGAGGGGAGGAGAGGGAAGGGAGGGGAGGGGAGGAGAGGGGAAGGAGGGAGGGGAGGATTGGAAAGGGGAAGGGGGGAGGAGGAGAGGGGAGGGGAGGGAGAGAGAAAAGGGGAAAGATAGGGAGGGGAGGGAGGAAGGGAGGAGGAGGGAGATGAACAAGGAAGAGAGGGGAGGGGATTGGAAGGGGAAGGAGGAGGAGAGGAAATGGCGAAGGGAGGGGGAGGAGATGAAAGTGGAAAGGGAGGAGGAGGGAGAGGGAAAGGGGGAAGAGGGGAGGGAGAGGAAAGAGGGAAGGGGGGGAGGGAAAATGGCGAAGGGAGGGGAGGGGAGACACTTTCCCCCAAGGGAGGAGAGGAGAAGGAGAAGGAAAAGGGAGGAAAGAGAAGATAATGGAGGGAGAGGAAGGAAGGGAAGAGGAGGGGGAATGTAATAAGGAAGGAACACTTTCCCCCTTAAAGGTCTTTTCATATACCTATAAGTATATATATATTGAGAATATTAAATACCTTTTAAAAATAACACAGGAAAGTAAATTATAAAATTTAATTACGAAGAGAGGGCTTAGAATATTAAGAAAAAATTATATATGTGTATATATAAGTAAAATGTATATATATATATATATATATATATATATATATATATATATATATATATATATATATATATATATATATATATATATATATATTATATATATATATATATATATATATATATATATATATATATATTATATATATATATATATATATATATATATATATATAAATATATATATATATATATATATATATATATATATATATATCAACATATTACAGTATTCACATATTGTCAATAAAGAAAAAAGAATAAGCCACGTACATGAAAATATAAATAAACAATTTTTTAAAACACAACAAGAGTCAAGTAGATTACACGATTTAGCTATGATGAAAGGGCTCAGAACATTTAGAAAAATAAATAGACGAACTAGTGATGATAAAACAGCGCATAAAGGGAGTAATTAGAAGAGGTAAAGGAACAAGGGATAAGTAATGGAGCTCACTAAAGCAAGGGGGAAGCGTTGGAGTTTGAAAGGGAGTGGAAAGTGGAGTGGAAACTGAAGGGAGTGGTGACTCGAAGGAGTGTATGGGGCGTTTAGGTATTGGTTGTGTAGGTGTATCTGTGTTTGCACGCGAATGAATATTACTTATACAACTTTAGGTTCTTTTAAATGCGGTTATTCATATGTATTTATATGTGGGTACACAACAGTATTCATATATATATATATATATATATATATATATATATATATATATATATATATATATATATATATGCATGTAT
>NC_089793.1:2127823-2132823 GCF_040412425.1 Macrobrachium rosenbergii | reverse complement strand
TACACACATATATTATATATATATATACATTGTGTATGTATGTACATATGTATGTATGTATATACATTAGTGAGGTCTGTATTACACTCTATACTCTCGTGCCAACTTATTTTGCATCAAATTTCGTACCAATTCTGTTCCCTGGTACTTCATTCATCTGTATTTCCTGTCATTGTTCCAAGTGTCATGCGTCAATTTTTTGTCATTATCTTTTCTTAGAATATTTGTCATCGTTCTTTTTTATGGTCTTGTGTCATTTTCATTCCTCGATGTTGCGTCAGTTTTGTCACTGTTTTTGGTGTTTTGTGTAAATTTTAAATTATTACAAAATTATTTTTTCGTTCAAATGTTAGGTCATATTTTCTTATCCCCGTTTCAAGTGTCGTGTAAATTGTATTTGAGTATTATTACAAAATTATTTTTCCATTCCAGTTTTATGTCTCATGTTCTTATACTGCTCCTAAGATTGAGCTTAATTCGTCTTACAATGTGACAAATTTTACCATTAAAATTCATCGCGTTTATTCCTTTATCCTCAGGTTATTTTATTCGTCTCTTCTCTTCCTATACTTTAATAGGATTTCTCCCACGAAGCCGCCTTTTCCTAAAGGCTTTTAAGAGTCGTATCTGGCTTAACCTTTGATATTTTTCAGTGTCTTCCTATAAATAACTTTGCAAATGGATTCTTTCCGTCTCAAAATCCTCTTATTGAATGTATACGCTCCTACGCTTGACTCGTCTTGCATTGCAAGAAGAATATTCTGTTAAAAGTATACTCTCTCTCTCTCTCTCTCTCTCTCTCATTCGAGGGCGGAAATAGATAACGACCTCAATAAGTGGAGACATTATAGCTAACATTAAGGAGAAAGACTGTGATATACAGCCTCTCTCTCTCTCTCTCTCTCTCTCTCTCTCTCTCTCTCTCTCTCTCTCTCTCTCTCTCTCTCTGACTAGATACTGACAAGGAGACGAGATTTCCTGGCATCTAACCTCTCTCTCTCTCTCTCTCTCTCTCTCTCTCTCTCTCTCTCTCTCTCTCTCTCTCTCTCTCTCTCTCTCTCTCTCATTCGAGAGCGGAAAACAGATAGAGAGCTCAATAAGTGGAGATATTATAGCTAACATTATAGAGACAGGCTGTATGCCCATATCTAAGACTAGTCTCTCTCTCTCTCTCTCTCTCTCTCTCTCTCTCTCTCTCTCTAATCTCTATTCCTCTCTCTAGAGCGGAAATGACAAAGATCCTGTGGAGACATTATGTGACATTATCCAGTGACAAACAGCCTCTCTAAAACCGCTCTGTTATATCCTCGCCTTAACAACATTACGCAAATGGCGAACGTGAATATATCGTCAAAAGGATTCAGCGATTTAAATTCACTTTCAAATAAAAGATGGGACGCAACCCCTTTCGTTCCTTTTACTGTACCTCCGTTCATATTCTCTTTCCTCCATCTTACTCTCCACCCTCTCCTAACAGTTGATTCATAGCGCAACTTCTTTGAGGTTTTCCTCCTGTTACACCTTTCAAGCTTTTACTGTCAATTCCCGTTTCAGCGCTGAATGACCTCATTGGTTCCAGTGGTTGGCCTTTGGCCTAAGTTCTAAATTCAATTCAGTGGAAAGCAATACTTCACTGAATTAACTGGGAGTGGGTCGACGCGACTGAATTCGCCGCCGTGGGGAAATTCGTCGGAATTCAAAAGGAGATTTTCTCTTTAATGACGATTCTTTCCGTCTGGGAATGGATTTTGGAATTCTCTTGTCGTCGCTCGTATTTTGCTTCGTTTTTTATTTTTATTATAAGCTTCCCTCTTTTGAGAGGCGTTTCATTCCGGTGGAAGGTTCACTTTTTTATGTATTTATTCATTTAGGTTAATGCAATTTGGAGTTCTGGAGTGTTGGAGTTTTAATGAAAAATTCGTTAAATGATTCATAAATATATGATTAATTTTTTTTTTACCATGTATATGTATGTGTATATACATATATATATATATATATATATATATATATATATATATATATATATATATATATATATATATATATTATAAATTATTATATATATATATATATATATATATATATATATATATATATATATATATATATATATATATACGTTTGTGTGTATATGCATATATTTTCATATATACATACATATATGCATATATACATGTATATATATATATATATATATATATATATATGTATATATATATATATATATATATATATATATATATATATATATATATATATATATATATATATTAAAAAGAGCTGATTACTTACATTTCAATATACTGTCTACCAAGAAACTCCTTCTATCTCAATCTTAATTTATTCCCCGAATTCATCTCTTTATTTTAATTTATCGAGAAAATCCGAATATTTTGAGTCCACGCGACTGTTTATCGGATTTACATTGATATGAGGACATTTGACCTCTTTGAATCCTAAATCCAAGGTCATCTGTCTTCACCTATCGATTGAACGCGGCCTTAGCTCGTTCAGTCTCATGGCGAAGGGGGCGGAAATTGGCCAGGAATATTATGATAAAAGGCGAGGAGAAAGTTAGCTATTCCTTTTCTTATTTTTGCAATAATATATATATATATATATATATATATATATATATATATATATATATATATATATATATATATATATATATTATATTATTTATGTAAATTCATTTGTAATGCTTAATTTGTTTCTGCAATTAGAGCTTCACGTTTAATAATTACTGCTGCAATTATAATGTGACTATTATCACTAACATGAAGCATCATATTCGTCCTTTCCGATAGTAGCATCATAAATGTAATCACAATCATTTTCATAAAAATATTATTTTGATTATCATCGCAGCTCAGATAAAAATGTTCATATAGGATTATTATCATGATTATTATTACCGCCGGTCCGTGAAAAATAAAATGTGGACAGAGAGTTATTTTTCGACATGGCATTAATGGCGGCACTTCAATACATTCGGATTTTTTTTAACGTTCACTGAACAAGCACCCGAATAAAAAGATCATTTCGTTTATCTGCTTTTGTGATGCGGTTAGTATACAAAAATGTTGTTCGCTTTTGATAATATGCTTCCTCACACGAAAATGTTTTTATCCTTTGAATATTAAGTCGTAATACAAATTTTTTTTTTTTCGGTTTTCATATGGTTCATCATTCAAAAATATTTTTCTCGTTTGATGATGTTTCATGACACAAAAATGTTTTTCGCTTCTGATAATATGTTTCTCACACGAAAATGTTTTTCTCCTTTGAATATTTAGTCATAATACAAATTTTTTTTCGGTTTTGATATGGGTTATCCTTCAAAAATGTTTTTCTGCTTTTGTGATGTGTTTATTATACAAAAATGTTGTTCGCTTTTG
The DNA here is from genome assembly GCF_040412425.1 of Macrobrachium rosenbergii. Taxonomy (NCBI): domain Eukaryota; kingdom Metazoa; phylum Arthropoda; class Malacostraca; order Decapoda; family Palaemonidae; genus Macrobrachium; species Macrobrachium rosenbergii. Next base: position 2,129,419 of record NC_089793.1, on the reverse strand, counting down.
ATATGTTCCTCACACGAAAATGTTTTTCTCCTTTGAATATTTAGTCACAATACAATTTTTTTCCGGTTTTCATAATGTTTATCCTTCAAAAATGTTTTTCTGCTTTTGTGATGTGAGTATTATACAAAAATGTTGTTCGCTTCTGATAATATGTTTCTCACACGAAAATGTTTTTCTCCTTTGAATATTAAGTCATAACACAAAATTTTTTTTGTTTTGATATGGTTTTTCTTTCAAAAATGTTTTTCATCTTTGATTATGTGTGGTGACGCAAAAATGTTTTTCGGTTCTGATAATCTGTTTATTATATAAAAAATTTGTTTTCTCTTGTTAATACAGTTGTTTTTTTGTCCTTTGATTTTGTTTATCGTAGGAAAACATTTATGCCTTTGAAAACATGCTTTACCATACTAAACAGTATTCAGCTGAAGATATCTTTAACATTTAAAAACTTCTCTTTTTTGAACAGTGAGTTTTTCCTTATACAAGAAAATATTTTAACCGTAATGATTGCCATGAAAAATAGTTATATTTCTCGAACTGTCCTTCAAACGAAATAATAATAATAATAATAATAATAATAATAATAATAATAATAATAATAATAATAATAATAATAATAATAATTCCCCCAAGATACTCCCTGTGTTAGCCAGATTCTTCGGGTACAGTGTTCTGGGGAATCATTTACTTCAGAGCATTTCAGCAGCGATTTCAAAGTCTGTTCTGAATTGCTACGCCGGGAAAGGGTACCATAGCGTGTTAACCTCTTTCATTTCTGTAGTGAAATAATAATAATAATAATAATAATAATAATAATAATAATAATAATAATAATTCAGGTGCAACCTGGATCAACACTATAATATCCCGCGTTTCCGTAGAACGTAAATACTCTTATGTGAATCGCCCTCAGGCGAGTGGAGAACCTTGTGTGTATGATAGCTTGCAATCAACTTTTGACCTTTGCACCTTCAGTCGGCACGGCTAGGAAGGGCTACCTGCAGGCAGCAGGTATTGTTATGAATGCATACGCGTGTCGACATGCGTATGTATACGCGCACAAAGCTTATGTGTGAAATTTATTTGTGAACATTTTATTCTTTGTCAGCACAAAGGCTGCCTGTGGAAGCAGGTATTGTTGTATGCGGCTGTGTGTGTTTATACATGCGTGTGTGTACGCATACAGCGTATGTGTGTATGAAATTGCAGCTAGGAAGGGCAGCCTCCAGGAAGCAGGTATTGTTATACATACTTGCTGAATTCGTATGTATACGCAAATACATCGAATGTATGTATGTATGAAATTTGTGTGTATATAGAGCACCGGGTATTTTTATGTATGTATGCGCGTGTTTACATGCCTATATATACGCATGTACAGTGTATGTAAATATATATGGAATTTTTTTATAAACAGTGAAAGTAATAGACCAGTATATGTATATATGTAGACATATATATATATTAGTGTATGTATGTATATATCCATATACATTCATACATCTGTATGTATGCAAACACACACACACACACACACATATATATATATATATATATATATATATATATATATATATATATATATATATATAT
>NC_089793.1:2010323-2105323 GCF_040412425.1 Macrobrachium rosenbergii | reverse complement strand
CGGTAACAAGCGGCGTGTTGGAAATGCAAGCACTCTCTCTCACACCTACCTCTGAGCAACAAGAGGGAGACCCTTTGTGTCCAGTTCAGTAAGGCTTAAAGTTATGTGGCCACTGAGACCCCCGCCCGGAGCGTACACACCCTCAACCCAACACGGCACCAGCCACACTGTCTCAATTGATCAGCGGGAAGTGGTGGGGCTGGGAGGAAGCCAGACCAGCCCCCTCCCTCCCTCCCTCCCTCCGCCTGTGCTGCTGCTGTTATGAGCCGTCCCCCACAAACCCCCCCCAGTTCCTCCCACACCCCCACACTTCTTGCAACTTGTATCAACATCATCAAACTCTTCCGTGGGTTTATTTACATCTTAAGGCCTTCTTTACCCGGGAGGGGGAACCAATTTTTTCGTGCACGACTCGGTGGCTGGATGACCCCGTTCGCGAATGGCCGGTGAAATTAGACGACGACCCGAGAACATTTTTTTTAATACTTCTGACGGAGAGGATTGTGTGTGTGTGTGTGTGTAACGTGGGATCTCGTCCCGTTTCTTTTCCCCCTTTCTCCCCTCTCGCTCTCTCCCCTCCCCTGAAAAACCACGCCCCAGTCCCTCCCCTCGGCGGTTTTTGCAAGTTATACGCTTCTCTGAGCAGTGCTAAATGTTTCCCTCGTGTCTGTGGGACATTCGGATTATATTTATTCGTCTTTTTCGCTTCCGTCACGTGACCCTCTCTAGGTAACTGGCGTACCTAGAGACGCTGAAGACTCTCAGAGAGAGAGAGAGAGAGAGAGAGAGAGAGAGAGAGAGAGAGAGAGAGAGAGAAAGGGAAGGATACGTTAACATCATGCAACATCGTCAGGAAAATGAGGGGGAAAACACTAAAACGCAGATCACGTGACTCCGACATAGGTGTCAATAACTCTCTCTCTCTCTCTCTCTCTCTCTCTCTCTCTCTCTCTCTCTCTCTCTCTCTCGTGTAGGGTTTAGAAGGTGTAGGACACGTCACTTTTTTACGCGTTGACACTAAACCCGACGCTAGAGAGGTTTATCTCCGTCACGCATGATTTTTTTTTTCATTTTATTTTTTAATGTCTGTCGGTCCCCATTGCAAGGATATTAGATTCTCGTGGGAAACCAGCGCGCACGCGCGCGTCGCTTTCTGTGACGTGAACGGTAACAACTGCTGTGATAATAATGATAGCAGTTTGATTGTGATAGTAGTAATATTAGTAGTTTTGCTTGGTATGTGGGATTGTAGTACTGTTAACTTAGAAGTTTCATAGAAATTATTATTGTGTGTGTGTATTATTATTATTAATATAATTTAAAACTAATTAAACTGTTAATTGGTACGTCATTGAAGTTTTATAAAAGTATTATTATTATTATTATTATTATTATTATTATTATTATTATTATTATGTGTATTATCATTTTATTTACTCCTACCGACTATGCTGTTAAAGTACGTTATTTAGATTTTTTTGTGATAATATTATTATTATTATTATTATTATTATTATTATTGCTATTTTAAACAGTAAAACTAATTGAAATAGTACCTCATTGAAGTTTTTAGTAAAAATATTATTATTATTAATATTATTATTATTATTATTATTATTATTATTATTATCGATTATTGTATTATTGTCCCCATGCACTACTATAATGATAAACATAACTTCATCGTCAGGTCGACAAACTCTTAATTAAATAACTAATTGCAAAAAACATGTCCATCAAAAGTCATCAACTATTATTAACAGCTAACGCGGAAACATAAATGAAATCATTCCCACTGAACAACGAAAAGTAATATACCTTATATTTAGACCTTATTTATTTATTTTCTTTTCGTGAGGAACGCATTGCAACCCAACTAATTAATATACGAATATACTTACCCGTTTCAATTACCGCATGTTTACAAATGAATGATTTATCTTTTTTTCGTGAGGAACGCATTGCAACCAACTGATTAATATATGAATATACTTGTTCCGTTTCAGTAAACGGGATTACTTCTTTAAATTGTACATTAATGCAAGCTATTCACACGCCAATTTTTTTTTTTTTTTTTTTTTTTTTGCCTAAGCTCATGACGATACTTCCATATAAACTACTATGATTATGATTCAGATTCAAAGCCTTTCTGTATAAGTCTCCAGCTGATTAACACACAGCATTGACTACGTAAAAACAAGTAAAAATTGCGCCGGAGTTTCTTCGGCGCGATCGAGTTTTCTGTACAGCTGCTACAGCGTATAATCAAGGCCACCGAAAAATAGATCTATCTTTCGGTGGACTCGGTATAATGCTGTATGAGCCGCGACCCTTTGAAACTTTAACCTCGGCCCGGTGGTGGCCTATCCTTTATCGTTGCCAGAAGCACGATTATGGCTAACTTTAACCTTAAGTAAAACAAAAACTACTGAGGCTAGAGGGCTGCAATTTAGTATGTTTGATGATTGGAGGGTGGATGATCAACGCACCAATTTGCAGCCCTCTAGCCTCAGTAGTTTTTAAGATCTGAGGGCGGACAGAAAAAGTGCGGACGGACAGACAAAACTAAGAACTGGAGCATCACATTACATAACGACACAAAAAAAAAGGTTGTAATTATTTAAAGGGAATTCCGCCCCCTTTCTTCTTAGTGAGGAGGGGTATAATTTTCCAGTCTTTGCATATCACTGTAATACTTTCCTCGGGGCTTCATGCTCCTTTGCTTATTGTAATCAACGCATTTTTCATTTATTTATGTTGTAATCAATTCACTTTTCCTTTATTTATATTGTAATCAACACATTTTTCCTTTATTTATATTGTAATCTGCTTATTTTTTTTATTTATATTGTAATCAACTCATTTTTCCTATATTTATATTTTAATCAACTCATTTTTCCTGTATTTATATTATAATCAATTCATTTTTCCTATATTTATATTATAATCAATTCATTTTTCCTTTATTTATATTGTAATCAACTCATTTTTTCTAATGTAATCAACTCATTTTTCCTTAATTTTTTTTATTTTATTCATTTATATTTTTATTTACTGTTTTTTAATTATTCACTGAAAAAAGAAAAACAACAATAATAATAATAATAATAATAATAATAATAATAATTATGGTTTTCCCCGGGTCTGGGCTATAAAAGGGCGTTAGATCTCGCCATTCACCCATCTTTCTCTTTCCTTTTGATAAATTAACTTTGGAATTCTCCCCCTCTCCGTTTCCCCCTCATACTTATGTAATTTTTCTTGCTTCTTCAAGAGCGAGTGAGTGACAAATGGAGAGAGAGAGAGAGAGAGAGAGAGAGAGAGAGAGAGAGAGAGAGAGAGAGAGAGAGAGAGAGAGAGAGGAGGGCTTTCAAATGAGGAAAACTGTTTCCTTTTAAATCATCAATATCTAATGTTTTTTTTTATTATTTTTCCTCCCCCTCTTTTATGACTCGTTTTTTATTTCATCTTTTTTATTCACCCTCATTACCTTCTTCCTATTATTATTATTATTTTTTATCATTTGCATTCATTTTCTCTCTTCCCATTTACCCTCTTCTCCGTTTTTTCGTTTTTGTGTTTCCACAACGTTACATGAATAATAATAATAATAATAATAATAATAATAATAATAATAATAATAAATTCATTTCACTTTGCCAAAACCGTAACATTCTCAAATAATAAAAGGACAAAAAAAAAGACGAACAAATGACGAGCAAATTTTTAAAAATGTCCTTCTAGCGAAAGCATGAAATTGCTTTTAACAAAACGTTGGGCGTTGTTGTGTCGCTTGTGGGAATATGTTGGGTGGATACTCGGCGAGAAGTAATGTTGAGGTGGGAAGGGGGGGCTTTGGAGGAAGGGGGGTGGCGGAGGTTTGGTTGGGGTGTGGGTGTGGGGAATTCGGTTGTAATGAATTCTGGCGTTAAAGGATAAGATGAGGGCGGGCTGTATTGGTAGGGTCTTGGTGGGTTCGACTTGTGGGTTATTGTTTAGGCCCATTGGGCCTACTATAGTTATTGTAGTCCTCGCTGGGTAGCTGATTTAGACCGGCTGGTCCTTGGCAAACCAGTTGGGTCTAGGGCTCATGACTTGGTCTACTGTAGAGTGCTCATGGTAGTCCTGTTTGGTCTAGGGCTCGCCCTAAGATAGACCACATTGATTCTGGGTAGGCCCATATCTTAAATTGGTCTCAGGTAGGCCCTTGTAGGCCTGGCTAAGCTGGGTTGCCAAAGTTAGGCCTTGGGAAGGCTCAGAAGATCTTAAGTTGGGTCGGGGGGACTCTAAGTAACCCCCATGGGGTCCTATGTAGGCTTGCCGAGCCGCCCCACTGTCGCCGGAGAAAATCCCTCCCGGAAAGGAAGCAGGCCAAACCCCTTACTCTTATTCAATTAGATCTCCTATTGTTTCTCTCGTGTGTCCCTCAAGGAGGTTGAGGATTTTGCTTCGCCCTTTGGGATATGGACATTCCCTTCTGAAGGAAGTTGGTAATGAATGGGAGCCGTTTGTTATTTATCTCTCCCTAGGCCCAGTAGAGGCAATAGGTCTAAGACTTTGGGGATTACTTGTACAGAACACGATCCATAAAGCATTCAGTTGAAATAGGGCCGAATAGGGGCGTTGCCTTTAATTGGGCACTTGTTGTAATGCCATATATATACTAACAAGAAAGCTTCGGATGAAACGCCAACTTTGAGTATCTCTCAGTAATCAAACATAGAGGCGAGAGGCGTCGTTATGTTAATATACATTTTAAAGTAATGGCGTGTTAATGGTAACCAAACTTAGATTTCATCCATTTATCATTTCTGTAGAAGGATGATTTTCTTCGTATTGTCGATTGTAGATTTGGGATTTGTTTGTGTCATCCACTTGTTTTTGAAATACACACTCACACATACATACACACTCACACGCAGGTTAATGCAGAAACAACTCTTTCTCGTGTCTAAATTTTCGTTTGTTTTTCCTTTACTGATTTTTTTTTTGAAGAATTGTTATTGTTTTTTTATTGCAAGTATTTTTAGGACATAGAAATAGCAGTTTTGTTCATCAAGGAATTATAAACCATGACACATACATTAAGGATGTGAATTGTGGGAACAAGAATAACTGTAGACCTTATAGTTCTAGAACTGTGCGCCTTTTTATAACCGTAATATAAGCATCTTATGAAATTTAAAAGGCTTGAAAAGCACTATTAACATGAGAAAACTATTTATATATATATATATATATATATATATATATATATATATATATATATATATATACACTGTATATATATATATATATATATACTGTATATATATATATATATAATAAACTGACAGTACTTGAGTTATGCATATTCCATACAAGTACTCTTGTCATTTACCAACTGCCGACATTCGTCAGTACTGTCAATTCGAAACGTAGTTTGTGACGTATATAATAATGTATATGCCTTTTAAATATATATATATATATATATATATATATATATATATATATATATATATATATATATATATATATATATGTGTGTGTGTGTGTGTGTGTGTGTATACTTTATAGTGTCATTTTATAGTGTCATGAAATCTCTCTTTCTCTGTCTCCCTCTTGCAACTGAAATATATTATATAAAAGAACAAAGTATTTACAGTCTACATATCTAATGCCTGTTGTGGGTTCCTGTTGCATAACTTTCATGCATAAATATACTAAAAAAAAAACATTACTAAAGATTTATATTTGTATCCACCTTCAAAAACATATATATATATATATATATATATATATATATATATATATATATATATATATATATATATATATATATATATATATATATATATATATATATATACACATCTCCGAAAAAGATACAGAGAACTTCCAAATTCCTACGCAAACACAGTAAAAAAAACCTCCCGATCCAAACAACAGCGTCTCTGGACGTCTGGCCGTTGCCATGACAACGCTTCGATCTCTCCTTCGGCAAAATCCCCGCAGATGGCAGCACCAACCTGTCAACATTGTCAACACGCGGGAGACGCAGCATTCCTGATCGCCGCTTTGTATCCCCTTCGTAAAAACCCAAAATGAAGATAGAGGAGGTCAAAAGCACGACGAAGACGCAGAGAATCAACGCCCATTCCCACGTCCGGGGACTCGGCTTGAACGAGGATGGAACGGCGCAGCCGTCGGCGGCGGGACTCGTGGGCCAGACCCAGGCCAGGGAGGTTAGTTTTGGGGTATTGGGTGTTTTAGCCGGAGTTTGAGCGAATGGGGTGGTTTATCCGTGGATAAACAATTATCGTGTTATTATTATGGCATTTTAGACAATTTTGATACCCTAGGTTGTTTAATTATGGGTACAGATGTGCCCACCGGTACATTGGCGGAAGCTATACCCAGGTCAGGCTGGCACAAGTATAACCGAACGAGATAGAATATTCCTATTTACTGATTTATCTTATTATTATTATTATTATTATAGAAATGTTCATATTTACTGATTTATCTTATAATTATAGAAATATTCCTATTTACTGATTTATCTTAATATTATTATAGAAATGTTCCCATTTACCGATTTATCGTATTATAATTATAGAAATATTCCTATTTACTGATTTATCTTATTATTATTATTATAGAAATGTTCCTATTTACTGATTTATCTTATTATAATTATAGAAATATTCCTATTTACTGATTTATCTTATTATTATTATTATTATTATAGAAATGTTCCTATTTACTGATTTATCATATTATAATTATAGAAATATTCCTATTTACTGATTTATCTTATTTTATTATTATTATTATTATTATATTATTATGGCAGTATATCTAAGTAAGAACTACGCACGGATTACTGTATTACCTTGGAAATTGATTTTTCCTATGCTTTTAATGTTGATGAAGGAGGTGTTGTTTATTGGGTATTATTTTATAAGTTGCCAATACACAATATGAAATTGTAACCTACATTTTTAAAAAGAGCTCTACATTAAATTATGACTTACAAGGTAAAGACAATATCAGCCCCCTTCCATAACTAATATGGAAAAATTGTAACCAGTAAACACCCCTGGGTTACGTGGTATTATTTTATATTGGCAACTTATAAAATTTTACCGTTTATTGTCGGTGAATTATTATTACCTCATATCTCTAACCAACATGGGTGGGGACCTTTTGGGGAGTGCTGTATGTTTCAGGTGGGAAATTGTAGGAGTAAGTCAGGACTGTCATGGTGTTATGGAATGATTCCGTGCATGCATATCATGAGAACCATATAGGTAAAGCTTTACAATGATTGAAGCCTGGTTCATGGTCATGACCAGACAGAGTTTCTCGTAATGGCCCTAACCTTTCTTGTAATGCTAGGTCCTGACCCTAACCAGATCTTACCTACCTAACCTAACCTGGGGTGACGGTACTGTGTGGCCGGAGGCTTGGCCTCCTGCCCCAAAAAGGCATTAGCCTTATCCGATTAGGCAACTGGAGGGAACCAGGTACGCAACTGACATGAAATTTTTACCTCCATATGGTCAAGAGATTGGCTGAAACCTATCATAAAAGAGGACTACACTAACCTAACGCACTAACTAACCTAACAGGCCATGTGTTATAACCCAGTGGCTACCCCCAGACCCCCTGTTGGAGAACTCTACTTTACCAAAAAGTTTCCCCATAACACTGCATGCCATAGCATTCCAGGATGGCTATCATACAGTAACATATCAGTCCTGAGATTAATTATAGTCGACCGACAAAAAATAATAGTAAATTCTTGATAAGCAACCGAAATATACCTAGATGGTCAATTTCCAGATAATGCCCAGACAGCTGCCCTATAAGCTCTGCTGACTATAGTCCAAGCCAGAACCAACTACGACCATATCGTCCAGTGGCATGTTTAGACATTGCCACTTTTCCCAGATTCATGATTAATCAATTTCCAGGTAATGCCCCATGTAGAGCTGCCCTATAGTTCTACCCGAACTATAGTCAGACCAAAATGACTACGACCATGTAGCCCAGCATGTTTTAGATATTGCCACTTTACCCAGATCTGATTCATAAACCCTTAATCTCAGGTGGGATATTGTGTAGATGTAGCAGGAATGTTGCCCCGTCTTCATACTAGGTCAGAAAGGGTAAACAGCTTGACCTTATTGTTGTGCGTTTCTAAAATTGGAAATGTAAAATTAGCGAAAGAACCGAGGTTTGGTGATGCTTAAAGGATGGTTTATAGTAAAAAAAATTACAGTAATGAAGAATTGAAATCATACATTAAATTGTTTAGATAATAGGGTATAATAAGGATGATTTAGTGTCTAATCATCTAAATGAATTCTACAAATGCCCAGTATCTAGCCTAGACTCACTGAAGGAAATAAATGAAACAAAGCAATAGTAAAAAAAAAAAAAAAAATACTGTCATTGGCTCCTCAAGCGATGGTAAATTGTAAATTAAGTCAGCTTTGTTGGGAACAGTCTCTTTCTTCTGGATAGCTTGTGGGAGAGATAAGTGTGATTTTTATGCAGGATTAACGTACTTTGAATTGAGGGATGTAGATTAACTGTAGTTGGATTATAAGTCAGGAAGAAGTTTGGCAACATAGGCCTAGCTAATGACAGCAATTTTCATAGTCATTTTGGTTTGACTACAGGCCTAGACCTACCAGGTTGTGGAATTATGGGCACAAACTGGATGCTTGTACCAGTATGTTGCCCAAGGTAGGTTAGGCATACTCCTGTGGTAATGCGTAAACCACCTGTAATAGAATAGGTTAATGTCAGGCCAGTCCAGTCTACCTAGGTTAAACTAACTACCACAGGATGTTATGGCAACATTAATTCATAAAGGTGAATGGGCCTAGGCTAATCTAAAAATCATGGTAAAATGACATTGCTGGTTTTGAATCTCAATAGGCTAGACTGTGAATGGTAAAAGTACAGACTACCCCAGCACCCCTCTAGTTCAGTAATTGCCAGTTAACATGCAAAGTGGGTGCTGTTTGTAATACCTTGCTTTGTCTTAGTATGGATGTTTGAAAGCAAAAAGATGCTAAATATCATAAACAAAAGATAGTAAATATTCTGGTAAAACTGAAGACTAATACCTCACCCCTGTAGTTTGGTAACACCCAGATTACTGTACATGCAAAATGGGCCCGTGTTTGGTACCACCCCCTTTTAACAAAAGTCAGAACCAGTTGAGAATGACGGACACAGGTTCAGCTGACAAAACCAACCAAAGGTTTACTAGAACGCTGTGTCCTGACCTAACCAGACCTGACTTTCCTAACCTGGCTTAGAGTGCCATGCCCTAACCTTTGTTGGAGGAACTTTTCCTGTGGGGCCCCCATCCTCCCTCTGCAACCCCCAAGTAACACTGAACATCATGGATATGGACAAAGCTTCCTCTTTGAGTTAGTGTTAGTCTGCTTCCGTCATTCTGAAAACTACCTCAAAAGACAAACAAACAGGAGCATAAACAAACGGCATTCATAGAAGACCGTTTACCACATGATAATTTATATGCGGCAAATTAAATTCTTACCAAACTAAAACTAGACTTTCTGAGTGGTAGATATTTAGAGCGAGCAGACTGGTGGCATTAGTTTGTTTTACGGAAGATGTTAGGAACAAGATATACTGTTCAAGACTACACAGCCTGGTCTGTCTTCCATGTCAGAAGTTCCATATGTATAAAGACTATTCATTTATTGTCTGAACTAAGAATTATCAGTAACTGTTGTTATTTAGCAGTTACCTGAGGACTTGAGCATACTCTGTATCATATCTCAGACACTGATGGTAAAATTTCATATTTCAGGCAGCTGGGTACTTAGTAGATTTAATCCGAACAAAACGGATGTCAGGTCGAGCAGCTTTGTTTGCAGGACCACCTGGTACAGGGAAGACTGCTATTGCTCTTGCCTTAGCCCAAGAACTAGGAACCAAGGTAAGTGGTCTCTTGCTAATATCTTGGAGATTATAATGTCTGTGTCAGTGCTCATTGTAATGAAAATTCTAATTTATTTATGAAATACAAAGTTTACAGTTTGTTGTCCATAGGATTTTTAGAATGCACTGAGAATAATTGTCATGTTAACAAAAACATGTGTATTAAATTTTGCATTGCTAGTGCTCCAAAGATGGTGTTCTCCCTAAGAATGCACAATTTGGCCTTTGACATGTATTTTGTGAAGATGTACCCACTTCCTGTAGGGCCAGAGATTTTAAAGAAGTATTTGATTCTACTACTGTATACTTGTAGGATGAAAAGAGTCATATTTTCCATAATTCAACAGGTACCCTTCTGTCCCATGGTAGGATCCGAAGTTTATAGCTCTGAAATTAAAAAAACAGAAGTGTTGATGGAAAACTTTAGACGGGCAATTGGACTAAGAATAAAGGAGGTCAAAGAAGTTTATGAGGGTGAAGTCACTGAACTCACACCAGTCGAAACAGAAAATCCTATGGGAGGTGAGTTATGCTTATTTTGCAGACACCATGTAGTGTTTAGGTTATTGTATGCTGTGCGTGAGTAATTTGAATTCAGGTTATTTTTGCCTGACATTTTATCTTTAATGGATTATTGTGCAGTACTGTTTACTAATGTTTTTAATTAAGTTTTTCTTGTGTAAACCCATGTTCAACCTTATTTACATTTTAGTTATTAAGATTTTCCAGCTTATTAGAATGAGTATATGTGAAAGCTTCCCTTGTTATTATTTTCACTGCCCTGAAAACTTCGGACTTTGCAAAGCTAAGAAGAAATTTCAAAAGGCTTTTATATGGCAGTGATTCTTGTAAAGACAAAATATTATAGAATGTTATACTAATAACAAGAAAACTCAGTTTGCCTATCATGTATGTCTTTAACACAGCAGGAACTGTGCAGTCTTGTGGGTTTTTCTCGCTTTAGTGAATGTTAAGTATCTGAAATAATCGGGAAAATATTTAGGTAGAGTTCATTCTAGAATCAAGTGGTAAGAATTTTAATAATACTGAACTTTGATGTCTTTTATGTAGTCAGTTTTTGTCATTTAACTACCTTGTGTTTTTCTAAATCTGTTCTTAAAATTGATCAGCTCAATTTAACACAGAAGGCTGCAGATGACTGGACGTAGAAAAACCATAATTTTGCAATTTGTATTCTTTCCTTCATTTCGTCTGTACTGGCGGTTATTTTTCTTTGATATCAAAGACATTGATGGTTCAGGTTTTAAAACTTTCTTAAAGCATTTTTATGACTAAATGAATGTTACAGTTATTTCATTATAGTGTGTGTTATAGTATTGGTATTTGGTGTATCTTCAGAGTGAAAAGTTTTTATCAAATATTTTATTCCTTTTCGTACAGGTTATGGCAAGACAGTAAGTCATGTGATCATTGGGTTGAGGACTGCAAAGGGAACCAAACAATTGAAGCTCGATCCAAGTATATATGAAACCTTACAAAAAGAGAGAGTGGAAGTTGGAGATGTTATATATGTTGAGGCCAATTCCGGTGCTGTCAAAAGGCAAGGCCGCTCAGATACTTATGCCACAGAATTTGATTTAGAGGTATGTAAAAGATTATAATTTGATATGACTGTACATTTACTTTATTTCCAAACTAAACTCTTATGACATCCAACCATACTCTCCCATTTCATTGCCAATCATCATGGATCTCATTAATTAACCAGTATAGTGATCCTTAATGTCATGGAAAATTTTAAATGAAATTTTGTCTATGTTGTCTGTTCTTTGTAGTAAGTATGGAATTCAGCTTTTTTTTTACTTTCTCATCTGGGTGTCAGTACCCTCCTGGGATTCTCATCTGGGTGTCAGTACCCTCCTGGGATCTGTCTTCAGCGACTGTTGCTGGAAGTGGTGATTTTCGTTTTTCCAAAAGTTATAGTCAAGATTTAGACTCTCTTACTTACTTGGTGAATTGGCATGTTGTCTTATTGCCCAATGTGAAAGACCATTAAGTCCCTTTATAGCAAACATGTGGAGTCATTTTCCTGTCTGTATGGTGGATATTGGCTTAAGAGAAGGGAAGTGTCTTTGTACCCCCTAATATGAAAAGTTGATGATGCTATTTTTTCTAAAAGCAGACTGAGGTATGCTAGTAAACTAAAATTGCAGGATGTAATGTACTGTATGTTGGAATTTAAACCTCATATTGATGGACTTACATCATTAATTTCTAAGTTCAGTTATAGATTAAGTTTTTTTTTTATAATTTGGACTTCCTAGTAAGCGGTTATCCACAGTACATCATTGTAACAAATCTGTATATTCCATTACAGCATAAAGTTATCCATGTCATGAAGGGAAACCAGTATTCAGTTTCCTTAGTACTACAGCACAGTATATCGATTTCATAACTTAAATTTGGTTTATTGATTTTTTCTGCTTTCTCCTAGGCTGAGGAGTATGTACCCCTACCAAAGGGAGATGTGCACAAGAAAAAGGAAGTTATCCAAGATGTGACTCTACATGATTTAGATGTCGCAAATGCCCAGCCACAAGGAGGTCAGGACATAATGTCAATGATGTCACAACTCATGAAGCCAAAGAAGACTGAAATCACAGGTAAATCGTTATTGAAAGGTGTTGAAACGTGATTCACATTGGGTAGCATGATCTGTAATGGGTTGGCAGGAGGAAATATCTAATTTCTCATCAGTGTCTGCATTAACATTTGATTGCCATGTATTTTATAGCGAGTGAACATTGTCACCACAGTAGTTTGTCACTGTGAGACAGTCATATGTAAGGTGTGAATTCTGTTTAGGAATGGGGTTATTATGACGGCATTGATTTTATGTGAATGCCAAATAAAATTTCTTGTGTGTGTATAGAAATCAGAAACCTAGTGAAGGAAAAAGCCTTGGACCTCAGTCAGTTGATAACATTTCTCAGAAGTCAATATGCAATGCTTCCTGTGAAGATAATGGTGGAAACTCATTAGCCTGAAAACTGAGCAGTATGAGGATTCCTGAGAAAAGTTAGGCATCCTTCATATAGTTTTTGGCAGAATAATTTCTGAAGTAGTGCCTATTAAAGAAAGAAAGGAAAACCACTTGAATTGGTAGAGAAAAAGAGACCTGAAGAAGCTTGGCATTGTTGGGTGACTAATTAACCTCCTGAAATTCTTTTTTCAGAAAAGCTACGGTTAGAAATCAACAAAGTTGTGGACAAATACATAGATCAGGGCATCGCCGAGTTGGTACCTGGTGTGCTTTTCATTGATGAAGTCCACATGTTGGACATTGAATGTTTCACGTTTCTGCACCGTGCCCTTGAATCCAGGATAGCTCCCATTGTTGTTTTTGCCACAAATCGAGGTCGATGTATCATCAAGTAAGTCGGGGCTGTCATTTTTCCTTTTGTAAATCCAGGTTTTCTAAGACTCCAACCTTCAACTCAGCAAGTATTAAGTATGTCTTAATTAATTATTACAAATAGAAAATGATACCAGAAGCAAAAGTAAAACCTGAGATATTGATGAACTATATCATTAGGAGAAAGAAGTGCATGCTATTACTCTGACATTCTTAAAAAGTACCTGCTTAATATTAGTGTTGATTATATAATCAGGTTTATTCTAAAATATATAAATAAATTAAGTAAAATAAGTGAATAATCAAAAACTTTATTTCTTAATACAATATAATTGTACTCCTCCACACTATCTAGATAACTAAATATACCCATCATAATAATCATGTAGAAGAGCACCTGACTGTAAAGACTACACATGAAAAAATTTATATATTTACAAGTGTATGATACAAACTATTTACATTATTAGCACCAATATTTAATAATCACATAATATGATTATCAGTAATGTCTGAATTGGCAAACAGTAAAAAAGTAATGTATAGAAACTGAATCAGCAGTGAGATTTTTTTGTGACAGTAAAACCTCCATCTTTCAGTATCTCTTATCTATTTCTGTTATTTCACAAAATTGCCCTTTTTCATTAATTATACTTATTTCTGTTATTTCACAAAATTGTCCCTTTTTTCATTGTATTGCATATGGTCTTTTAAAACTCTTTCATTGCAGGGGAACTGAGGATATAGTTTCACCACATGGCATCCCAAGAGACTTGTTGGACCGTCTGATTATTGTCCGAATGAAACCTTACATGCAAGAGGAAGTAACCCAGATCATTCGGATACGTTCTCAGACAGAAGGGATAAAGATTGATAATGAAGCCTTACAAGAGCTAAGTTCTATTGCTGAGAAGGCATCACTCAGGTCAGTTTTTATTGTTGTGAATTTTTTTAAGGTGTGTGAATTGTTGACATACCATTGTTGAGACTTGCTTGATTGGATATACATTTTTGATATCTGAGAATGAATGGGTAGGCATTGGCATTATGCTAATATTTCACATTTGCTGTTTTAGTTATAATACAATAATCTCTTACTTTTGCTGAATCTTCATTCCAAATATTTCAAATTTATTGAACCACATGTTAGATATCTTATCAAAATTGTGACAAATGTGTGTCAGCCTAGTTCTTGAGCAGTGAACAAGACTTTACTTGTAAGATAGAGCATACTGCATCCATCCATGCTTGAATCTCCAACTTCTATCCTTCTAGGGGACCTTGGGCTTATAGCATTTTGCTTTTCCAAATATGTTTTGTGTTGATATAACAGATTTTTTTTTTTTTCAGACATGCCCCTGAAATTTTGAATTATTGTATTGGACAGTTAACTTTTGAACTTATTTAATGCATTTCATTTTTAAGTAGACTGTCTCTCATCCTCAGGTATGCTGTCAGACTCTTGACACCTTCCAATGTCATTGCTCAGCAGAATGGCAATGAGTGTGTGACAGTCGAAGATATTAAGGAAGCCGCAGATTTGTTCATGGATGCTAAAACTTCAGCTCAGATGTTGGCTGAAAATCCAGAAAAGTTTATGATGTAAAACGGAAGACAATTGTATATAGTTTATCCATAAGTACTTTATTATGTTATGTATGCAGTAAAGTTCTTTTTTATTTTACTTTTGAAAAGTATGTTACAATAGCCAGATGCCAAGTTTTGAGAGGTATATTTTTATTTTTGTCTTAATCATTAAAAGACATCATAGGCTATTCTATCTCAGATGTGTGTAATACTGTATTCTTACTTCATGTTCTGGTAGTAAAGAATGTGATGTGGTGACAGTGATTGATTCTGTAACTATCAGGATTTTTACCTGATATGATTCATATGTAAATGAATGTAGACCAGTGTTGTCCATGATGAACCTTTTAGGACATGTACTCAAGCCTCTATATTGACTTAGATAAACTATCATACATTGCCAAGGTGGTACTGAAAAACTTTCTGCTCTGGCCAGTGCCAAAGCAGGAGTGGATATTGGCAAGTATTAGGTAATATTACTTTGTTACCTTCCCGCCTTCCTGAACCTTATCAAAAGGTTGCCACAGTTCCATATAGCAGTCCTTTGCCAACGACTACTGTAAGTTTTTGGAAACCCACAAACAGGACAAGTTAGCACAAGGATAAGAATTTATGCAGATACTCTTGTGGAAGCCTTTCGAGAGCATTCGTGTATGCGGTGCAAAGTTCTTAATGCAGGGCTTACATTTATTTCATTATTTAGACATATATGTATACAGTATATTTTTAAACTTGAAAGTTGCATGCATGAATGCTGACACTAAGGCAGGGTGACTGGTTAAGTTATTGGTTACTAGATATTCTTGGCATTATCAATATCAGTATTTTAATCTCAGTAGTTAAAGACTCCATGATGGAGGACTTAGACTTCTACTTTTCCATTTTTTGGGGAAGTAAAGGCCACATTAACTAGAAGGAAAAATTGGTTATGAAGCTTTTGATGCTAACCAAAGTCGATTATATACTGAATTGTGACGTTATTGGTCTTTCTACTGATACATTCCTAAAAAGCATAAAGTTTTTTTAAGATTTATCCTTTGGTATTAAACTAAAACAACTGAGAAGAGTATTTCAAAGAACAGATAAGTATGCTCCATGCTGCAGCAACGTGCTTTCACTTGTAATGTCATTCAAACCTCGTCATTCTTCCAGCTTGATGACAGCCTTGTTTTATTCTTAGACATACCCATCTCTTAAAGTCTGTATTTTCTAAATTTATATACATGTATGTTTCAAGGCAGTTATAAGCTATTTCTTTTGACATCTTGTGTGCCTTACAAACAGTCAAGGCACTGGAAAGTTTGTTTCATGCAGGCCCAGTCAATTGCTACTAAAAACGGGCATTTTCCTTGTAGGTTTATAGCTATTTAGCCAAATATTAGAATGAAATGTACTGTCATTTTTGTGCACTGTGTATGTTTAATTTTTCAATATTTTCAAGGACAAAATCTAGTTTCTTGAAGATTTGTCTGTAATATGACATAGGTCCTGCCCACATCTTAAATTTGAAAGTTATTGCTTTTCAAGTCATTAAAAGAAAACTTCATTCCTAGCACATACAGTGTAGCTGTTAGTAGTGGCTAATTATACTTTGCTTGATTTGGTTTAATATGTGATGCTGTCCATTTGACAGATTGTAAATCTTTCTCCTGTGGTTCATAGAAATTGAAGATATTTATCTTCAGGTATAAGGTGATGGCCATGTGCAGCTTCAGTTTTCCCACCAATACTGGCTGCTTTGTGTGAATAGGCAGAAAACCTAAAAATACGCCAGAGAATGGGCTTGTATTACTATACTGTACTATAAGAATTGACTGAAATGTATAGAATAGGATTGACGTTCAGGGGAGAGTGAGATATACCATGGATTAATTTACATCAAATATGTTTTTAATTTGTAGCTTAGCTGTGCAGAAATACTACCGTTTACATTTCATGCAGTTTCACCTTTTTTTATTGACGTCTTAGGTTGGAAATATTTGGGAAATGATTTGATAATTTTGGTATTTCGTAATAGATGAATTTTTTAATGATGTCATATCATTTGATTGAATTTCCTTAGAATCCAACAACATTTTACGTCAAGGATACTTATTGTTGCCTAGTGTGGCACTTTATAAATGTTTATAAAGGTTCTTGGAATCATCCCTTCTTGGGTACCTGCTGTGTTGCTTTTTCTTTTTTCACTTATCATGCATTCCTTTGGTCTCATCTGATGTAGCTGTCCAACTTTGTTAACTTTCCCTTATTCTAATTAGCACTGAATGGCCATCATGGCCCAAGTGCTTGGTGTTTGTCCCTAACATCATACATGCATCCCTTGCTCTTAATTCTTACCTCTTGTGTACAAAGATATCTTGTTGGCAAGCCCTTTGCATCCAGAAATGCAACTTGGTTGTTTTGTTAAATTAATTGCATAATGATGCTATGAGGTTCAGTTCAGTGAAGAGTTGCAGTGTACCGAGATATATGTATCACCTGATTATATAACATTTCATGAAAATTAAGCACAGGTACTGCTGTCTGTAAAGTTTTACCTTCCTGCCCAATGAAAGAACTAGCTACCTACTTTTTTGGTAAAATTAGACCTTGTGACTTACTGTGTTGACACTTAACCTGGAAGGTATGTGAGGTGTTCTTGTCGCACATACAACTTGCAGTTGGCAAAGATAATTTTTTATCTTAAACATGCTTTAATGTATATTGCAAAAATTTTACATATAAAAGTTCCTGTTCAAAGATGCTTTATTGATATCATTATTATTTGGCATTACAAGTAAATGTGGAATTAACGGTACGAAAACTTTCAATGTTTTATTGGTCTTACATTTTGGTAATGTTGAAAAATCCAGGGATTATTTTTATACGGAGGATTGTATTACAAATGTCAAACCAGTTCAGCAGTAAATGACATCATGGTAGTGCTATTTCAACATTATGAGAGTTGAGGTATTTCTTTGTATGGCAAGTACTATATGAATCTGACGAAATGTTACAATTGGCAAGTCACATAATTAAAATTTGTTTAATACGTATTAATGAAGAGACGTGTATGTGCAAATTTGAATTTCCACAAATACAAGCTTAACCTGCAGTGTAATTGATGAATTTATGTGAGTAGAAGGTCAGAATGTTTACATGTACATTATGTAAAGAAAATAAAGATATCCTTTAGATGTTACAATTGTGTGCAATGGTGTGGTTTAAGACACTAATCACCAGGCAACGAAATACGAGTGTCAAAAATGTTTATTGTGTGTGATATATTCTCAGCGTGTCGGATGGCCTCCCCTCCTTCCTCGGTGCAGGGCCATATGACCCAAATTGCTTGCTTTTATTCATATATTCCCAAGGCACACTAGCAGCACTGACAGACGAGTGATACTGAATAAAATGTAGCTTAATTTCCAAGTTTCCTGTGTCATCCGTTCACTTTTGCATTCACTGTTCCACTTCAACTTGATCTTTCTCTGGTTTTCACCTTGTTAAGAAACGACTTCAGAGAGACATCTTTAGCAGGTACGTATTTACATTGAGGCTAATGAGGCTGCAGCCTCAGGCCCGGGTACTAACCGCCCCTTCCGATAAGGCGATGATTAAAAAATAAATCAATAAAATAACGGGCAATAGTACATTCACGAGACTTTGTTATGGAATTACCTCTTTTTTAATACAGTACGATACAGCATAATAGATCACTCGTTTCAATATAAACGCAGAACCTGCCGAAACATAACACCAACTACTACTGTTCATATCGAAACATGTACTAAAACAAAATATAAATGTGTACGTGTCTGTTAAAAAAAGGCCACATGACCTGGAAGTAGCCTCAGGGCCCTAAGTAATAAGCTAGTCCACGCCTGATCTTTAGGATATAGTCTCAGTAAGCTAATTTATAATATAGATAATATTTACTAGGCATTTCAACACGGGAAATTCAGGGAAAATACAAGATAAGGTAGTTTTCCTTGAAGAAAGTTTCAATCACTTACCAGTAATTGCAAAATCAACATATTACAGTTTTAGCCATCAAACAAGAGTTTTCAATGGTCTCCAGTTTTCATCGGATTAGGCTAGATTGAGTAGTAAAAAGTTGAAAAAATGAACTGGAATTGGAAACAGAACAAATAGCATGCAATTGACTGTAGACTCATCATCAATTCAATGTTAACCCATCATCCATTCTAATTAATTTCGTCTTCGTTTGTAGAGTGCTAGGAAATAATGACATTGTTTGTCACTGGACCAATAAGTATGAGTAAAAATATGTTAAAGTGTACACTGTAATGACTGTTGTTTAGAAACAAATGATCTCTGAAAATTTATCTTAGAAATGTCATAAGACATACACTGGATTTTTCATTATTTTCAGGTAAATTCAAATCGAATTTATAATTCTCTGAGTAGTTATCTCCGTCGAACCTTTCCAGTTACTCTTATATGGTGCAATTTAATCTTTTTTCCGTTGTTATGAGTAATGACAAAAAATTTAATTGCACCTTTGCAAGATTAGTTTAAACTTTCGCGCCAGTCGATCTATATTCCGACGATCCTGCTTTTGATGTTTTGGTCCGTGTGCTGCCATCTGTTGAGGCCGTGCAGTAACTAAAATTTAAGAATGGCGTCTAGGATAAACAAATATCTTGCAGGTAGAACCAAATTAACCTCGCCAATTTTAACTGCAAGTAGCTTTGAGTGCGGTAATTTAATCCATTTTAGCGTCGTGTTGAATTGTATTGGGATTGAAGGTTGAAATCAACTCAGGATGTGTTATTCGTCGCTATCATTGCCGATAAGATAGATATACGTACAACCTTTAAAAAATGTGTGACGATATTGAAGTGGCATAAATATGAGTTTATGGACAAATTACATATATACGGTCATTAAATAAATCTAAATAATAACTAGAGCGTAGAATTAGCAGTACAGTGAAATAATCAACGGAAATATATTTAATTTCATTGCACACAATCGCAAAATTTTAAGACGACTGTCATAGATAATAATTTTTATATCCAAAATCGTAAACTAAACCTAATTAATAATTATGAAAAAATAACAGGAAATTCAAATGATTTAGATAAATATATTAAATTTCATAGCATAAATAAAGTCAAATAACGGAAATATATTTAATTTTGCAGCATGCAATCGCAAAATTGTAAGACGACTTTTTATGGATAAATTCGATAAATAAAGTTTATAAATAACATATAAATAATAATTATAACGTAAGATTAACAGTAAATTCAAATAAGGCACGGAAATATATTAAATTTCACTGCACGCAATCGCAAAATCGTAAGACGACTGCGCATGCGTCGAATAGCCAGCTGAGTTGAGCGTCTGGCGGAATTACGCGAGTGAGTGGGAGTGGGCGACCGAGTGAGGTATTAAGTAAATATTTACGTGATGTTTTTCTCTTATTGATCTTCTGCACTCGTGTACGATCCAGCAAGACCAAGGGTATGTAACCGCGGCCACGAGGCCTCCATTTTGACGTCAGTTTGCCCCTGAATAACCGTAGAGTTAGAGGTAGGGAGGGCACTTGAGCACAATTTGAATGTTGGAGACTCCCGAAAAATAGTTTCGATTTTCCTCGACGTGTCTCTGATGTGTGAATGCCCCATGGATTCCTCGTCGCTCCTGGACGTCTCTCCTTCGTGCATTTCACACCCGCGAGCTCAGGGCCTCGGTCGAAGGTCGATAATAACCCACTCGACCGAAATAAAGTCGATCCACACAACCGAATTTGACATTTTACACAAACACACCTTCGTATCCTATCACGTATCCCCCTCTCTCTCTCTCTCTCCCTCAGACACATTCATAACCGGCAGCTGGGAACCCATTTATCGACAGACCCGGGTTTGAAAACGTGGCGAGAAAGACTCGAGGGAGAAAAGGAACCCGAATCTTTGGCTGGCAAATTGGGAACGGGACGAGAAAAGTAAAGGGGGAGGGGGAGGCCATTTAGGGATGTTGGAGCAGGAGTTCCCGACGTGTTTAGTCCGGGCTGGACGTGGCCGTTGTCTTAGAGGGCCGTTGTTTGGATAAATGAGGCCTTTGGGGTGAAATACCCCCCCGAAAGGAATCCATCAAAATGCCCTGTTCTTTGCTTTAATCAGGTAGACGAGGCTGTGTCGAGAAAGCCAGACTTCTTTAGGCCTCCTGTATTATAAGCTCAGCATAACGTCATTCCCCTTCGGTTATGTCCGAAAATGGCCTTTTAGGACCCATACCAACTATACTTTAGCCATAATAAGTCTTGGGTGTACTTACCCAGAGCAAAAGCTGTTTGAAGTAAATAATGCCTGAGCACAATGTCTGATAGGCTGCTCTGGTCAGATTTAGGTCACTGGTAACTTATTACCAAACCTCGATAATAGCATTAAGCCAACCAGAACTTTCAAGCTCTGAAATGTTACTGCGAGCAGCATATTTTGAATTTACATTTTACCAGTGTGAAATTGGAGATCTCTCCTGTCCCCGTTGGCAGAAATTCTTTTAGGCCGAAGGACACGTTCCCAGACTAGCTAAAGTTCGGTCGAACGTGACGTCTGGGTGCTTTATCCGAAGGGCTGTTGGAATTGGGCTGTGAAAGTGAAAGTGGTTTTTTTTTGTAAAAGCGTTAACGTGGGTCATGCTAGCTTGTGTAGGATACAATTATAAGATTATTATTCTCATTGGGGAGATAGGATAGCAGGCCTAGTGACAGTAATTTTGGAAGTCTAAAGTTAAACGTAGCCTATGCAGGAAACTTGTTAAGACGAGTAAGTCTGCGGTGCTGATGGGCCAGACTACCTCATATAATTATGGACTGTATAATATAGGTGTAAAGAGAAATGCAAGTCTATTTATTTTAGTCCATTACCTTTATTAACCCAAAAGGTGTGGCACGTAGCTAAAATCGACGCTTTATATGCTGCGTAAGGATGTGTTCGATATTATCGACGCTTTATATTCAAATATCGTGGTAAACTTAGTCCCTCCCCTTATCTCTGTTTGAGTGACGTCAACAGTCTCGCCAGCCATTCAGCTCACTATTGAACATAAAAGATGTAAGGGATTTTCTTAGAAGGTATAAAATAGCAAAATTGTAAACCTTCTAACCAGCCTGGGGCGGGACCAGAGGCTTTTGCATTATGAAGTTGAGCAGTGGTCAAGATTTTATAAATCTTTGTTTATTTTGTGAAATTTGGAGATAGTGGTTTTGGATGATGATGCTCATTTTGTCAAAACAGTGATATCGTAGATAGATATTAATTACAAATGATAGTGACTTACAGTAAGATTGGTTTTAAAAAGTTAGTGTGCATAGGGATAGTTAACATACACACACACATATAGCCTACACCCATTCATCAATTAATCCAATTGTTGCATATTTTTTGTACTTTTTATAGGTGTTTCTTGAATAGCTATGAGCAGGATTGCTTGAAAAAATTTGAAATTCTCAGAAAATACTGCACAAAGCATTCCAAAACTAAAAAGTGGCTTTTTGAAAAAAATGCTTTCTTTCCAAAAATATTCTTTTTAAGTATAAGTTTTAAAAGTATCTTATATTTTATTTTTTGATTATTAATCATAGCATACAAGTCAATTACAACCATGTATAGTATTAGGTGATAAGTTAAAAATGAGCAAGAAAATATTGGTTCCATTACTGGAAGTTGTAAATGCATAATACTGCTGGGCTGTCCTTATGTGGCATCCTCCTCCTCATCTCTTAAGTTAAGACTGAATTTTTTTTTTTTTTTTTTTTTGCACTAGGCTGTGTCAGTAACCCATGTTTCCTTGATTAGTGAAATTTTGGCTTGTAGCCTATTGCGAATAATTATTCGGGGTCAGTATTGGTGAATCCAGCCAGTGAGTGTCCAGTAATATGCTGGGCATAGCCAGCCTATTATTATTTGTGTAGGGTAATTGTTTACCATTCACTTGATAAGTGCCAGTGTAATTACCAAGGTCTTAATGTCTTCGATTTAGACCTCAATCTTCCATGCCTTATTATTATGGGTCGGGCAAGTTCCCTGTAGGCAGAAGCACGGACTACAGCTTTGGAAGTGGCTGGGAGCTTATTGGTAAAGAGAGGGATGAGGAGGAACATATTGTGGTGGAGGATTTAGAACATTTGTTTTGTTGTCGGCATTCTGACCTTTGAAGCTAATATTGAGAGGGTAGTATAACAAACATTAGCGGCAGCCTGGTGGTGGAAAGGTTTGTAAGTAAAAGTTTTTCAGTGGTAGATATGTAGTGCTGAGCCTTGCACTGTACTGCCGTTTTGCAATGGAAACATGCACCTTCAGTAAGAAAGGAGAGATTTTGAAGGAATCATGACTAGTGAGCTTTAGGGAGTTCATATTTATATTACTAATGAGGTGTTTGGAAGATAGTGGGTACTGTGTCTAGTAGGTGAATTAGGTCCCAACAGTAATTGATGTGAAATTAACCGGATGAATACTTAAAGGAATTTCCAGGCTCACATCGAGTAGGGGGATTTTGGTAGAAACTTGTGCATGAAAACTCTCGATGGTGACTTGCAGAAATGATGCCTTTGTGTATAAATGTAGTGTTTATTTGCCGAGAGAATGAAAACTCGTGCGTTATCTATATACTACATGCCCTATTTACAGCAGAGTGTTGTTTCCCCTTATTTCATCATGTAGTTGTTGACAGTTATAAATAGTACAGTTAAGCAAAGTTTTAAAGCATTCACACACATTATCCTGAAAGAGTAGAATACCCTACAGTAGTCACACAGATGTACTCTTGTATGTAAAAGATGTATATCATGTACACCCTGTATGTATATTGTAATTCATCAGTGAAGTGCCCTAGGTTTCTGAAGAGTTAATTAGGGAGAATTCCTAAGTAGTTAGACGTATGTTTTACTTACCTGTGAACGGTAGGAAGCTCCCTGTTATTAGTTGTATAGGAAACTTTATCTTCTAAAGTAAAATAAATTTTTTTATTTAGTAGCGACATCACCTACCACTGTATCTCGGCTCATAAGCTGTAATTTTGAAGGTAATTTACCAAATAACTTTAGCAGATGCTTTCCTGTAGTTATAGCTTAAAAAGTGCTAAAACACTGTTGCTTGTCTTAGCTATAATATTTTTTAGTATTACTCATGTAGAGATAGTCAAGTATGCTTTTTAATTACTTTACTTTCTCACGAATTTTCTGTAAAATATTCTGGTGATTATATTTGTTGTATTAATTCAGAAATTATACACTGTTATATCATCAGGCTGTATCATGATGACAGGGAGAGGAGGGCTGGCTACAGCATCCAGTGGTAACACTTTAGGAGGCTCTGGCACTGTACCCGGAGATCACAGTAACCAGCCTATGGATTTGGCCCAGAAGACTCCATCCAGACCTATGGAAGGCGTAAGTAGAACGGCCGTACAGCTTTTACTTTGGGACAGATGGAGAGCCATTTCCCACGGTAGCAGTTTCAATTTCTCCATTTAGCTCGTTTTGTTGTATTGATGGTTACCTTTGTAAATGAGGCTGGAAAACTGATTAGGCGTCAAGTTGTGGATGGTTTGGAATTGTTAAGTCTAAACTTGAACCTGTGTTGCTTATAAATGTTCCTAAAAATTTAAAAGACCCAACTTTCATCGATCCTTTCTCCAGCTGGTGATATTTTATCCACCTTTGTATCTTTTTTTTATGCTGGGTTATTGTTCATTGTCATGTGTTGGCGGAAATTGTTTAGAGTTCAGGGTTTTGATAACCTTTTGAGTTGAGAGGGTGAGGGGAGAGACGGAATGGTTTCGGAGGACAAAAAATGGTGATTATTTGTTGCTCCTTGTTCCAATCCCTGCAGTGTTCGTACTTTCACAATTTCCACTGTCTTGGTTGGCATGCATTCAGTGTACCATTGGTGGCCTACCGTTGGTACTGTTAATGGTTACGGAGTTTAGAAAGAGCATTTTTGTACAGTATTATGAGTGGGTTAATCCAAGCTACTGAGTTGAATTTCTAAAAAATATCTGAAAATTGTAGCAAGAAAAAGTTAGTCCACAGGAAATGGGGGAAGTTTTAGGAAACAAGTAGAGTTGAAAAATCTCTGAGTTGGTGTCAATCACTGTCTAGCCAACACCCATGTTGAGCTTCAAGGTGTCCCTAGGAACTTCTCCAATTTCTCTTTCCACAGTGAAGGAAGAGCAGCTGTGATTGCTTCTGAATTGTACTGATATTTTCTGATTTCAGTGCATTCCTTTTGAAGGTACAGGCAGTCCCCGCTTACCAGTGGCATCGGTTAATGGTGACCTGGATTTATGGCGCTTGTCTAGCGACGTTACCTGGATTTTCGGCGCCGATCTCGGTTAGTGGCGCCGTTCAGCAGGTCATTAGTGCTATTATCGCCGGTTTTCGGATAGTGGTGTTCGGCCTGGAACAGAACGCCTGATGTTAACCGGGGACTGCATGTATTACAAAAGTGATTGTTAGGTTCTGTAGACACTAGTAACACTGTAAATTCTAACCTCCTCCTCTTAGGTGTGGAGTACTGTATTATATATGTGGAAGAACATTTTTGATAAGTTTACCAGCAAGAGACACTAGTAACATTTCTTGCTATTAGTCTGTGTAGGTAGTGAAATTTCCACAAAGCTTTATGTTTGAACAAACCAAAGCCATCTTGTGCAGCAACTACTGCCCCCCTCCCTCCCTCTCTCTATCTCTCTCTCTCTCTCTCTCTCTAATTTTGTGCAAATTTTGATGTTATTGACGCTAAAATTTTAGCTGTTTCTCTTATTTGAAGCCACTTAACCGAACATTGTATTTTGTGTATGGAATAAATAACATTTTTATTTTTTGGTTGTCATAATCCACGTTTGATCATTATCTAAGGTATGTGCTTTTTTGATGTTCAAGTAATCCGAGAGAGGTGTAGTGATAGTGAAGGCTAGTTGGGAAGGATATACATGATACACATTCTCATGTTATTTACATTGGAATAGACACATTGCTGTCTCTGTACTTTCATATCTTCCTTGCTGTCTCATTTTGTCCTGTCAAATTTCTCCAGGGTTTCGTAATCATCAGTTTTTGCTTCGTTATAGAAATAATCAGTTTTGAAGAGCCTTGGGTGTCTTCAGATTTTACTTGATGTTATGGTTAAACCACTTTTTAGTAATTATGTTTCTTCCTGTTCAGTCGTTAGCATAGAATTAGTTTCAAAACATAATGCCATTGTGACATACTGATATGCAGTACAATAATGTATTTTGCTATGAAATATATATTATGGTTTTAACTGTGGTGGCAGTTGAAAGTGGTCATGAAGTGTACAGTATTGTTCAAAACTTTTTATGCACAGTAGCATATTTCCTCAGAGATGGATTTATCATTTCAATTTGTTTTGAGATTTTCATTAATTAACCATAATGGGTCTCCTTTGTTTTATGCAGAGCGGAGTCATGAAGAGTGGAGGGGCAACGCTAGTCCATTACAATACTGGAGTCGCTCAGATCCTGACGACAAGTGGGACACCTTCACATGTTGTAACAGCTAAGTCTGGTATGTATTCAGAAAATGCAACTTTTAATTCATAAGTTTCTTGCAGACATTGTGGCTAACAATAATGTGAGAACTTCACTACATTGAGAAAGGGAATTCTTTTCAACCATTATTCCTATTTCTTCGCAAAGTAAATGGTGTATAAAGATACAGTTTGCAAGAGGTTTTTACCCATGTAAAACTTGCCAGTTGATGATCTAGTTTGTAGCTCACTCTTCAGGTGCCATGCATTACTTTGTTTCATATTTCAGTCCCTGTTTTACATTTCAGTGCCATGTTATTGAAGTATATTAGAGGGATATGGCAGTAACCTGATTCTGTAAAGGAACTGACCTTTCTAATTTGAAGGAATTTCATTAAGGTTTGGCATTTTTTGCTTCAAATAGAGTATAATTTTTTGCTCATCACTTCAGTAGTACACAGGGGGTAAGTGCAGCTTCAAAGTATGGTGAATAATTTGAGTCATCCTGTAGATACTTCTGCCCCACCATTCCCTTCCCATGTACAAGATGAATTTTATGGTTGTTGCAAATAAATGCTATGTCTCCTATGATTTTCAGAAAAGCTGAATTTTCAAGAAACTTTATTTTAATAATAGCTGATACCCCATCTGTATCAGTAAATTGTCATTAGAACTAGAATGTTAGATTATTGAGCCTGAAGACTTGGATAGGTGGTGGTATGCAATTCTCTGCCCTTTCCTAATTTTTACAACTTGAGAATTTCATTGCACTTTAATTGATGTAAGCCTTTTAAATTTGGTAAAGTATGGGGTTTCTTAGTTGGAATTCACTTTTGGATGTTATTTTGGCTTTTCTAGTAATCTGTTGCTGTCATCTTTTAGATAACTTTGGTACATATTTGAAGAAAGGCATGATGAAATAATGGTCAAGAAATGTTTCTACTTTGGTGTGGTTGTGTTAATGGAATTTTTCCTCCGGTTTGAATTTAGTAACCCTCAAGTCCTTAGCAGTCTGTTCACCTATAGTTGTTATATACATTTCACAGTGCCAAAGCAGACTTTGGTATGAACATGTTGATATAGCATGGAATATCGTAATGGTATTGGTAATCAGTTATTTGTTTAGAAATCAAATATTTTAGAAAATTAGTTCATATTTTTACTCTTTCCCAACCAGGTTATTGATGTTAAATAGAAAGGAATTTATCTTTGCCTATATATTTCTAGATTATTCAAAGGTGAAGCAAAATGTTAAGCTTGCAGTATATATTCTTAAGATCACGAGCTAAAGAAAGTCAGAACTGATGTGAGGTGGTTGTTTGCATTTAGATTTTGTTTTGAGTATCCCCTACTCCTTTCCTCATTCTATGTACATGTTTTATTGTAATGCCGTGTATGTCCAAAGGTTTCAGATGACATTCCCTTTTATGTTCATGTTTGGTCCCTATGGTATGGTTAAGGCTAGACTTAGCAGTACACATGAATGATTTGCTGAAGATGATCTAGGTTGAAATTTGTAACTAGAATCCCCATTTACAGTTTGCCGTACTGAAAGCATGGGTGTAGGTGGACAAACTGTCACATTAGTATCCCGCACTTCTGCCAATCCAGCAGCTCTCAATTTAGCTTCCTCTGGAACTGGTGGTGGTACTGGCCCTTCAGTTAGAACAGTGTCCCATCCTCCAGGGTCAGGCGCCTCCAATGTTGCTGTTACTTCATCATCTCCAGCCCACCTTACTTCTTACCATATCCCCAGAGGAGCAGCAGCTGTTGCAAATATGGCTGCTCCAAGGTCCCAGGTTGTTGCAACGCCTATAATGCGGACAACTGGACAACCAGTCGGACAGCCATCAACTGGTACAGGACCGTAAGTATTACTGTATTCGCTGTATTTTCCGTTGAATATATGAGAGCCATTTTCAACTGAAAGATTTGTTTGTAACTAGATTAAATAAAGAGTTTCCCTGATTCCCAAGAGTCTCATAAGTTCCCTGTTGATATTTGTTGTAGGCGTGGCAGTGTTGTAAGCCAGCGTGTTGCCCCAGTGTCAAGCAATAGTGGGTGGGGTCGTGGTGCTCCAACCCCTGCACATACAGGGAAGGTATCTGGGCCTGCCATGCATCCAGGAGTTCCTGCAACAAGTTTGAGGTAATTGGGATTTTAATGTGGCTTCAGTTATTGCTGTTAATGTAGGTTGTGGAGTTTTCATTGGAAAACGTGAATTCATGTTTTAGAAGTATCTTTTGAGATTTTAACCCTATGAGCTTACGATAATACCATCCATAAAAAATATCTAGCCGACTTATGCATGTAATTTGGCTATACTTTTGTTTATCATTTTTCAGCATAAACAGCAACTATAGGTATTCTGCTTTATACCATGAAAAATAAATTTATAGTTAGCAGTAAAAGCAAAACATCTTGAAGCAGACAAAGTTGATTTTCCTTAGACAAATTTTGAGACCCACAAACCCACAAGAGTCGACAATCCTTTTGTGGCTAGGTACTATGGCTGGTGAGTTCATGTTCGGGAATAGCATCCTTTTCCTTCAGGCACGTTTCTAGGTCTTGTTGGTCAGAATTTTTTGACAAATTCGTATGGGTTTGTGCTTTTGAATGTGCTAAAAGTAAAAACTTAAAAATTCAGTGTTGTGTATATGTAGGCTTTTCCTGTCGCCAGCACAGTTAATTACAGCAGTTGTATGATTATTCACTATTTGGCTCTTAATTTTACTCTTGCTTATTGAAGATGCTAATTATGATGGGAGGATGTTTTGGTCGTCCTCATAGTTTCTAACCAGGGGTTTGCCTTTGTAGGGATAACTATTGCTTTTTTCAAGAGCTTAGGAGGATTTACCGGTTTGGTGATTTTGTGAGAAAAGTGGAGGGGCTTTTGTTGTTAGAAACTGTTAAGAGAGCAGTCCAAGAGGTGATTCCTTGTAATATTCATCATAACTGTCATCTCTTAAAAGATTTAACTTTTAATTCGTTTATCTGATAAAATTGGAAGTAACGCCATCTCTAAAAGTGCTTGTGATAGTCATTGGCCTTTGCAAATTTCATGTCTTTTGTAGTTGGTTTTTGAGTGAAAAAAAATCAAGTCTTCCTCCTTTCTCCCTCAAGTTATCAGCTGATAGTTTTTAACTTGAACGCCTCAGAGATTTCCGCTTGTATTTTTTGTGTAAGTTGTTGTATGTATCTAGCACAATCAGAAGAACGTATTGTAAACTGTTTTATTTGCCCTGATTTTAGCCTAACAGTAAATTACAAGTCTTAAAGTCCCGTGAGGAAATTTTTAAAACTTGAGGTTGTATTAGACTGGATGCAATTAAGAACAAACCCGTCTTCCCTTCCAGTTTCTGCCTGAATTCTCAGCAGACCCAGTGGTTTGGCTGTCCCCTATATCGTGACTTTTGGTATTTTGCACACCACATCTGCTCTTTATTATTTATGTGATCTATCCACAAATCTCCACATTTTGTAGTTAAACTAAAATTTCTTGTTTTTGTTTTTCTTTTGTAAGAGACTATGTCTGCTGAGTTGAGGCTTACAGGATTTATACATCTCAGATTTTTGCTCATGTTTGATATGTAGGAACTGTTATTTGCCAGTAGCCTAACAGTGTTGAGGTTGCTGTCTTTTTTTTTTTTTTTTTTCCTGGACTGTTCTCTAAATGGTAACTTTTTGATTTGGCATGTGGAAATGGTGACAATATGTTTATCCTTCATCCCTTTATCGAAACTACTACATTTCATTGAAACCCTTCCCCCGCCATTAATGTTTGGCAGATCCGATTGTCTCTTATACCATGATTTGCATTTAGTGTATAGAATTTCTTTCATGTTGACAGCTTTCATAGAGCCATTGTCATAACTGGGCTGACTTTTACATATCTCCCAGTCATCGCATGTGAAGATTTAAGTTTTCTGACTTTCAGGCATTTCATTTCTAGTCAGATATCGTGCATAAATAGATATGGTTGTCATTATTTGAGTCAGGTCATATAAGTTTAACTTTTGGGATTCTTAAACATTTACTGAAAACTCATGGTTTTGCTTACAGTATAGGTGTACCAAGAGGATCTGGACCTGTGCAGCGTGCTGGTCAGCCTGGGGGTTCAATTACAACTTACCATCCTGGTGTACGATCTGGAAACATGGCTGGTGGCTCAGTACGGGGACAAGTCCCAACCACAATGAGAGGAGGAATGGTTTCTGGTGACTCTCCAAGAGTCTCTTCAAGTTCCAAAGCCGTGCACATAACTCAGCCGATAGTCCAGCCTCAGGTTTGTAGATGATCTATGGAGTTTGGTATTAAGCCAAATATATTGGAAGAACTTATAAAGAATAGTATTCATTATAAAGAATAGTATTCATTATAAGCACAATTTCTTTTGGAACATGTCCCGAAGGTCATTATTTTGCTAAGCCATCCTCTAGAGATTGAAATGTCCATATATGAAAAGTTACACGCCAGTTTAGCAGACTTCTGTACTTATCTACCATGTTCCAATTATTTTTTTCCTATGCAACCTGTTAGAGTAAGGTAAAGTTTAGTTTATGTTAAGAGCTCTGGAATTGCTGCTAACTGTAAGGTATCTAGTGCAGGCTGTAATATAGGATCTTTGCTACTTAATGGACTTTGTTACATATCAGAAAGGCCAGACCCCAGAGCACCTGTTAAGTTTAGTGTTAGTGTACATTAAAGAGAAGTTGAATAATATACAGACAGAAAATATATAAACGTTGAAATTTTCTCTCAACAGCATAATTATTGATGTTAATGTATGGCTTTTAGGTAGTTGCCTATTAAACATTGTTAGCTGTTCATATTTTTGTCATTTGAGAACCACAGATTATTGTTTTACTTACAGAAATACAGTGGAAACATGACAGGTGTCATTGGAAGTGTGACTCGGGGAGTCCCAACTGGGCCGGGTGTGACGGCAGGATCTACTGGGACTTTGTATAGTCAGGGCAGTTCTATGGTTACTACAGTGGCAGGACCAGGAGTTAATGCGCAAGGTGCCATCAGAGGTCAAGCATCTTCCACTATTGCTGTCCGAATCACTACAGCTCCTGTTGTACCAAGTGATACATCGTCATCACAGGTATGTTAGATACAATAAAGCGTACAGAAGTGAGGTTACTAAGTATCGTAGTTGGTTTTCAGTGCCAATAATGTTCTTGAGTTGTTGGTATATCACAGGGAAAGATACAGTTTGGTTTATGGGAACTAACAGGCAGAGTTAAATTTGTCTGTGCTTGTTAAAAAATTTTGTACCCCATATTTACCTGGTAACCCAAGATTTAGAATGGTGCCTTTTTTGCTTTATATATCTTCTTCATTTGTACATTAAATAATTTTTCAATAGTTTTTCAGTTTTTTTTTTTTTTTTTTTTTTCATGTAAGCATATATGACTAAGCACTTGTTAGCTCATTTATTGTAAGATAAAATACTGCATTTATTTCTGTATGTGTTTTGGTGCTTTCACATAAGGTAAGATTTCTGTATTAATGTCTCACTTATTTGGATTTTGTAAAATATTGATATCAAAATATGAGTAACTAACTGGAAACAAAATCATTGTGCTTAAACTTTTTAAGAGTTAGTGGTATTTCATAAAATTTATTCAAGATGAGCATTGAAACAAAGTTTTATTGTATCAAACTTTTAGTTTTCAAACATAAAAACTTTTACATTGATATATTATATTTCAGGTGACTTCACAGGCTGTCACTAATATTGGTGCATTAGCCATGACAACTCCTTCGGGAACTACTGGCACCATTTTACCACACCCCACAATGCAGCGAGCACCTCAGGAGCACCATGTTCCTCTCAAAACCCCAATAGGTAAGTGAAAAATGCCCCATATATTTGCCAAAATTCTGAAATACAGATGGAGTTAAGACGGAGACTGATTTAGATTTTCTTTCAGTTCGAACGCCAGTTGCACCCCATCACAACACTAAGGCTGGAGTACAAACACAGACTTTGGCCTTTCCTGATGGGCCCAAGGTCATAACACAGCCAGCACAAGGGCCACCATTAGCATTAACTCAAATATCTGGTTTAGCCAGCGTTCCTACACAGAAGGCGCAAGTCAGTGTTCACACTGTGCATCATCCTCAAGCAGCAAGTGTTCAGCACAGACCTGGTATGGTTTATGTGTCCTTTTTAATCCTTTTTTTTTTTTAATGCTTAAAGTAGGTACTGTGCATTGTATTGTTCTTTAGAATTGCTTATTTGAGAAATGTGCCTTTGCACTGGGTCCCCGGTAATCGCAGGGATTAGGGACCACAGCCAGCCATGTTAAGCGGTAAGTTGGAACACCCTTCTAAACATGCTTATAACTGCCTATTTTAATAGTTCAAACACCAAGTATACCTTAAACGATCATCCTAAAACCCTGTAATCTAGTTTCAAAGTCACATCACCCTCATAAATAATTGGCTTACAGCTATGTGTGAAAACTAAACTCAAGTCCCCCTACATTTCAAACACATGCATTTTTGTCATAGAGTATTGAAGCTGTCCCATTTTTTTTTTGGATAGGGTTAAATGCTGGGAAATATTTAACTGTACATGGGAAAAGAATACTAATTAAATGCAATCAACAGTGATAAAATATTCTCTTGTGTATGTACTTGTTACAATGATATACTAATTTTCAAATAATAATGTGAAAACAGCAAAATATCGATAAAATGTTATTTCACGTAAAGAATCCATTCGTACTGGTACAGTATTATATTGATCTGGTATCATCGTAATATGTATAACAAAAATTGATTGTCGTGACATATGTGATTGTCGTGACATATGTTATTTTTATGTTCTGAGAATCGGCTAATTGAACCTGCTACCAAAGAATTAGGAAAGTAATTTTTAGGTGCTAAAAGAAACGGACGTATTAATGGAATTATTATTTTTAATTTTTCACATAAAAGTTTATGATACAGTAATTCATATTTCATTGAGAGAGAGTGTGAGAGAGTGGGTGTTTACAAATGAAGTCTCAGCACATTAGCTGGGGACAAGACTTGATTTGACAGGCTGGGGATAAGAGTACAGTATAACATTGTGTTGCTTAGGTATAAAATTCAAATCTGAAATATTTTTACGGTGATTAGAAATGAAACGTCAACAGTGATAAAATATTCTATTGTTTACTGTTATAATGTGTGATAATCATAGAGTTGACTAAACTTGTAATGAAGTATGGTTCAGTAAATAAGAGAAAGAAAAAATATGGCAACATGTACATACAATAAAAACAATTATATACAAATGTTGGGACAATGTTTTCTTTTTTTATACATATTACGATGATAATACATCAATATAATACAGTATAAATGGATTCAGTAAGTGATATAACACATTGATATTTTGCTGTTTGTTCATTAAAGGATATGTATACTGAGAGAGAGGGTTGAACTGAGGTGTTGATGAATATTGATAAGCTGTTTTTGTGAATTTGCAGGATTTTTATTTAGCATTTTGACATTTTTTCTGTTCACATTAATATTAATATTTGAAAGTTAGTAAATAATTTTTGTATCATAAAAAATGTATTTAGTCATTAAATTAAAATGAAAATACAGTAATTAATGAATGATGCGCTGCGAAAAAATTCGTGAATTATTGAATTGCCATTATATATTTGGAGATAAGTTCCACAGAAGCAGCTGCGTGTGCTGATCCGCGATCCATCGGGGACCCACCGTATATACATTTTGTAGTATTCAATACTGCATACCATTTGTTCTTATAAGTAGACTGAGATAAGTGTATATCCTTACAACAGGAGGTAATGTTGGTGGTAGTAATGTAGGTAGGGTTATGGGAGGACCCACTATTCCTGTGGCCAAAGTAATGCCACAGCAAGCGTCCAGCCAAAGTCAAGGTCCTGTATCAGTAGCAGCTTCGCCCAGAGTGTCCCATGGCCAAGTTCGAGCACAGTCTCCCGGACAAGCAGTAGAACCACAGCCTGCCCACACAAGTGTTTTCTTGCAGCGGGCCCATCCAGGTATGAGTTTAATCATGTAAATTGGATATATATATATCTCTCTCTCTCTCTCTCTCTCTCTCTCTCTCTCTCTCTCTCTCTCTCTCTCTCTCTCTCTCTCTCTCTCTCTCTGTGCATACATTTATGGTTTTAAATTGGCTGTAAATGGAAGTGTAGGGTGATCTATGGTATTTGCTCTAGGTAGCAAGCTTTTATAGTGATCTCCTGTATGGGAAATCTCAGATGCTCAGGGTTGTAAACTGTAAGTAGAGGAAGAAATATTCAGTGCCTGAAGTGTTTAAGAAGAGTCACCTGGGAAGAGAGGGAGGATAAAAATGACGATATGGTGGAAAATCAGGGCTTGGAGGGGTCAGAACAATATTGTTGCATTGACAGCAAATGGGCTTGTGTGTGAGGTACTGAAAGTACAGCAACAGTTTTGATGAAGTGGAAAGAGATTGCTGTATTGCTGGTATGTAACATATAAGTATCCCATCAGTAAAGCTTAGCTGCATCCACTTTTTAGCTTTTAAGTTAATGTACTTCATTCCAACATAAATTTCTTCCCCTTGTACTCTGTTTTATTTATTTTCTGGGTCTGTCGTACTGTCCAACCAAATCAACTCCCTCTTAGATGCTGAAAGTGCTCTAGGGTTTGACTTTAAAGTACAGTAGTAAATGCAAACACACATGATGCCTGTGTAAAGCCTTTGATACACTGCAGTAAACACGGCTACATTCAAAGAAGTAGGACTAATGAATTTGCAGGTGTGATATGAGTCCTTAGTTTATTTCCAAGTGGGTGTTACTTGTAGATAGTACAAGGCATTATCATCATTTTGTCAGCAAAGTTTTTATATAAATGGTTAAACTATAAGTTGATGCGGTTAAAAAGAATATTGAAGTCCACGTCATGATAGTGGTAGTATTTGAAATAATTCATTTTTCTAATTATCTAGGCTCCGCAGTGACCGTGACAAGTGGGGTTCCTGTTACTCAAGGAGAAAGAGTTGTTACTACTATGTCTCAGTACAGTATTGGTCCGCAGTTTTATTATGAACAAAGCCAAAATGCATATCAGGTAAGATGACATCTTTTGCTTTTTCAGTGATATAATGTTTGGGGTTTAATCTTTATATGTATGACATGAGGGTTTAATCTTTATATGTATGACATGACATAGTTTTGGGTGTAAGTTAGTTGTTGTTTTGCAGCAAATGGTTATAGGTATGGTTGTTAACCTCTCTTAAGTTGATATTTAGTAGTTATTTCTATGGGTTATTTTACATGTACAGTACTGTATTCTGTACAGCGTTAGTTATGGAAGTTGTTTTTTCCAGTACGTCCCAACAAGTGTACAAGGAGCGCCATTAAGAGTGGCACCCAGTGCCGCAAATGCTGCTGTTGGAGGAGGAGTTAGCGGTTCAGTTCAAGGTGGAGAATGTCCTCCATCTCAAGGTACGATACCTGCCCCTTCAGCTAAACCCAATGCATCGCCAAGACCATCAATTCTCCGCAAGAGACCAGATAACGATGGGTAAGTTGAAAATGATTATACTTCCAGTGATCTTTTGGTATATTCTTATTAACCTTGCAAAATAGGGGATTTTCATACATCCACTGCACTAACCCTTACAAAGTATTTGAACTTGTGTACATTCTTGGTACTTTTGAATCTTGTTAAATTGATATTGTAATCCTTTGTAAATTTTATATAAGGTGTGTGAAGACTTTAAGATGGATTCTTGTTGTAAAGCATCTTACAAATAATGGGTTCTCAAGGAAAATATGCTTTTCTTACTTCAAATTGTCTTTTAATTTTCCTGACTGTTTAGCCAACAACTTTCAACATTGTAAGTCAGAAGTTTGTTGGTTCTATCAGCTAATAGTGTGATTTAAGCAACTTTAATTACAGTCTTGATATCTTTTATATTACAGAACACCATTGAAAGCTGTCAAAACTTGACTTCAACCCTCTCACTGCCGATGCCATCTCCACCATCTCCGAAACGTCCAGATTCTAGAGGGAATGGCAATGCGTCATCAGGTTCGACCACCATATCAGCCAATTCATCACCAGGTAATATATTTAAACACTGTTATTAGGGACATAAAAATTTGTTGGGAAAAGGAATGTATTTTTGCAGTGTAGTTGAAGACCTCATAGTAGACTTGAGGGTTTGCCTGAAAGATTTCTTTGTAAAGGAGAAATGAAAATTGAGCAAGATAAAGTTAGAGAAGGTAGATAGCTAAGTGATATAGGACCACAGTGAAGGGAAGCAAAGTACTTGGCAGAAAAGAGTAGTACTGTAATTAGATAAGGTTAGGAAGTTGTGCCATTTTGTTATCTAGGAAGCCAGTAAATAATACAGGACTACTTGGATCCAGAGGAATCCCTGTGTATATGAATCTTGAGATGTATACAATTTTTAAGTTGTGGGTTAAGTTTAGGAAATTTGTTCTTGTTAAAATGATTAAGAGGAAAAAGTTATGGGTAATATTTTGTTTATGGATGTATTCACAGTAGATCATTAAAATAGTTTTCTTGCCAACAGTTAAGCCATATTTTAACAAACTTGATGCTGAAACATTTTGTATCCGTAAACGATTTAAATTCGTCCAAACTTTGCATGATGATGCGTACAGATGATATTACACATTGGCATGCTTAACATTTGCATTCGTACCTCTGTTCATACTCTCTCCTCCATGTTTCTTTCCACCCTTCTAACAGGTGTTTTATAGTGCAACTGTGAGGTTTTCCTCCTGTTACACCTTTCAAACCTTTTACTCTCAATTTCCTTTCCAGTACTTGACCTTTAGCCAAGATTTCATATTCCTTCCTTCCTTCCTGAATTGGCTTAGATTTTATATTCCTTCCTTAGATTTGGACCAAGATTTTTTATTCCTTCCTTCCTTCCTTAACATTTGCACTGTTATTTGTGTATATTCACAGTAGTGTCTTGCTTTACATTTAACATCGTTTTTTAAAATATGACAAAAGTAAATTAAAAATAACAGAAGTGCATTGCTCCCCACAAGCTACTTTTCCAAGAAGTCTTGCACAGCAGGCTTATAATGCTCTTTAGATGTAGTGTAAGAGATATGAATCACTGGATTTTTTACTTTGTATCTTATAAAAAAAGGGCTTGGTAGAGCAGTTGAAGTTACAGATGAGATCAAAATATCGGAAGTCATAGTAAATTTCAGGATGCGAATTATCACAAAAAGTGAACAAAGAAGCAGATAAATTCCACTTAAAAGCTTCATTCCGTATCAGAATTGAAGCTTGTTTGTATAGCTAGTCATTGAAGGGGTCACTATGATACGGAAATGGAAACATTGGAAGAGAAGAGATGGAATTGGAAGAAGGGGAAGAGATTATCACAGCAAGTCATCAGTATGAGACAGTTCATTATCTTCTTTAAAGCTGTGGAGCAATATAAGTTTATTTACAAAAGTTATCAATATATACCAGTAGTTGGTGAGTAG
Organism: Macrobrachium rosenbergii; assembly: GCF_040412425.1. NCBI lineage: Eukaryota > Metazoa > Arthropoda > Malacostraca > Decapoda > Palaemonidae > Macrobrachium > Macrobrachium rosenbergii. Next base: position 2,067,377 of record NC_089793.1, on the reverse strand, counting down.
TAATTTGGTTGCTTGTGTATCAGCTTTCATTACCCAACCTCCTCAGAAAACTGAATTGTCGTTTCTTTAGCCGTTGAATATGTTTAAATATTAATTTTATTCCTAAAAGTGCTTTTGCAGCTTAGCTAATGCTTGTTTGCTTAATATGTTCAAAATTATACATTGGAAATGAAAACCATGTAACAGGTTTTTTTTTTAGGGTTAAGCTATTGAATTGCTTAAATTCCCAAACTTTCCGTTATGATTCTTTGGTTTAGTTTCATTAGTTATATAATATTTTCTCTCTGCCTAATATGATGAGGAATTTTCATGTGTTTTTGCCTTTTTATGTGACTATAGGAGTAGTTGATGCATTTTCATCAGATTTTAGACATGTCTACTTCATTTGTAAAAATTGACATACTAATTGGGTAGGTGTGTACAAGCCCTCTGTGCAGTAAATAAAGAAAAAATAAAATAAAATGCACCTGCCAAACTGTGAGAACTGCATTATCCAAGAATCTTTAAGGGGGATCTTTAAATTCACAAAGCATAAAAGAACCCAAGGTCATGTCTTATAAGCTCAGAAGGAATTTTGTTGGTCAACGTTTTCATTGGATGATGATCTCAAGTCCCCAGAGCATATTTGAAGACCCATGTTGTCGATGCATCTGACTATCTCGGTTTGGACTAACAAGCTAAATGAATATTTTTAAAGCCTTAGCCAGGTTTGGATCTGACACTACTTTGGAAATATTTAAGGATTTTTTTTTTTTTTTTTTTGTGGTTGCTTGTAAATGGTCAGTGTAGCTTGACCAAATCAACTTCCATTAGTTGTGAGGCTTAAGAATTTTACCTTTTTATTTATTTATTTATTTTTTGTAAGGTAAAATGTTTCCATTCAAGACACTTGATGTAGGACTTTGGTTAGGAAAATACCTTTCCTTATTTTACTCCTTGTTTCAAGATATCAGTTACCCAGTAGTTTCTTTCCTCAGTACATGGTTTTTATTTTCTTGGTGATTGTAAATACTGTACTATTTACCTCCCAACAGCTTTGGTTGTGTTGGTAGCAAATTTTTAATTTTGCATGTTTCAGTGTTGCATATTTAGAGCCTTTTTTATATATAATTTGTATTACTTGTCTATAACAAGTTGTCACACTTGTGTAACTCCTGGAAATGTGTTGGATGTCCTGTGTGAACTGGTATCTGTGTATAGTGCGTAAAGGGGACAACATTAATAACTAATTTTTAAAAAAATTTCTTAACTTCAACTAACAAATCTTACATGCACCTTCTAAGATAACCTTTCAGTCTCCAACATTTTCTTTATGAAAAAAAAAAAAAAAAATTAGCACTAGTTTTGAGATATATTCAGAATTTGAATGTAGATTTTAATTTTACTCCTCAGGATACATAATCTTGTACTGTTATTAGAATAGTTAACTAATCATATATGATTTGTAGTACATTGTGAAAAATAACTAATTGGTTGATGAATGGTAAATTTCAAAATTCATCTAAAACCCTCTGTAATTTCTTATTTGTGAAGTGAAGAGATGGAAAAGTAGTACAGTACTTTTGTCCGTGCACAGAAAAGACTATTATATTGTACACTCTTAATACTTTTCAGAGCTGACCCTTTTAAAAAGGGGCTTTATCCAAAAATGTAGTCTTAATGAACTATTATTGGAAAGCATGTATGAAATAAAATTGGGAGATGTGATTTTGTTTGAAATTTTAGTCTTGAGATCTTAAAAATTGTGGTAGTTAGTAAATTTAATGTTTCAAAAACATTGTTACACTATAGTAAATGCAATTTGACCAGATAAACATATTTGATGCAAAATACTCCTGGCATTGAAGGAGCAGAATTTGGTTACAGAAGTGGTTCTAAAGATTTTTGTTTTTTAAATTTTAAAGTATTACCTCTTTTGGATGAGATGAGGTATGAGTAACCATTGCTCAGTTAATATAGGTTCTTGTAATATAGGAAAAGAGCCTGCAGTATTTCAATAATCAAAATTAAGGTAAGGTACATGAAGAATAACTTTGATTTGCAGAGAGCAGTTGAAATTATTTAAATGTTTGAAAGGAATGGTAACTATTCACATTAATATGGGTTATTATATTCTGGTTGCTGTGCTTGCACTAACTGTTCCTCAAGCATTTTCATCTTGGTTCTTCATTTGCTTTAGCTGTTAAATAATATGAGCTGTCTTTTTCTGTGGTAAGGTAATTTGGTTTTAATTTGTGTTGTCTTTATTTGGACTAACTGTTATCGTTCTTGTGCTCTTAAGACTCATCCTTATCAGGGTTGCAAATTGAAGAAATGGATGGAAGCAGCAACAATCCTCCTGGGGGTGGGGGTGGGGGTGGTGTTCACACGCCACCAAACCTGAAACAGGAGCCACCAGAAGATGCGACAATTGTTTTACCAAGACCTCCAGTTACTGTGTCTGCAGTAGATGGAGCCAATTCTCTTCCCACAACCCTTACAGTTCCACAACCGCATCTAACAGGGACTGGTTCATTAGGATCAGGACAGGTCCTGCCTGATGGCCTTTCACCAAGAAAGAAACCAAGAAAACAACAGTTGTAAGTATAAGTGCTACAGTTATGTAAACAAGGAAGTGTGGTGACTGAAAAACACTTTGAGTGTAGTGTGCATTGTTCATTCAAACAACTTTTAATTCTGATTTTAGTGACATTCTTCCCAAACATTTCAGAATGGGTAATGAACTCCAGGAGGCTCGTTCAAGTGAAGATGACATGGACCATCACACTGTAAAAAAATTCAAGAGGGACATGGCAGAAGATCATCATGGTATGGTTGCTTGTCATCCCTTAAGGCTGTTTGCTTTCATATAATGAAATAACTTTTATTGAACTGGAACAGGTTCAGTCATTCTTGACCTAGGATAATGTTCTCAAGTTAGTTAGCATAAATTATTTGTGCAGCATGTAGATAACTGTACCTTTGTAAATGGAATATTCAGTAAAAAGAACAGTTATGTTTGAAACTGGATTGAGGTACTTTCTTAGTGGTTTGACCTAATGCCAATTCACAGGATAATGTTGTATATGTTTGGTAAAAAAAAATTAGTCATCTTCGGTATATCCAGCCGTCATGTCCAGAAAAATTTTGAATGAGTAAGATCTAAATTTTTGTAGAGAAAAATATTTTCTTGTAAATTCTGGGGGTATTTCAAGTGTAGAATGCATTAGAGTCAAATAAACCCATACAGTAGTAATTCAGTTAGCCAAGTATGTTACGACAGGTTTAAATTTATTCGTTTTTAGTATTCTTGTTAAAACAATTGCTAAGGAGATTTTAATTTTTCCAGACGTGGAAGGGACTGATGAAGAAGGTGAAGGATGGTCAGAACCTGGTGGTGGAGGGAGTAGTATTGGCAGCTGTGGCAATGGAAACAATGCTGTGAGCACCACTGTCGTTATTACGAATCGTCCATCCATGTCCTTATTGAATAGTTTCCGACAAACTTGGAAACCACGTCATAATCATTTTATCCGCCATACTGATGTTAAACCCAAGGACGAAAAGAGAATGACTGTCAATGAAATAGCAAATCAAAAAATGGCCTTACAGCGGGTTAATGGTTGGAAGGTAAGCTAGTTGTACAGTGTCAGTAAATGTATATATTTAACAATTGTTATTTAGTAATTGCCCTTGTCTTTGACATGTAGTAAACTTTTTCATATTTTATTGTTTTAACATTTGTGGAAACACAATTTAGAGTTCCTCTTCCTAAAAGTTTAGATTTCTAAATAAATTTTCCTTTTGAGATTTTTAATTAGCAACCAGGTGAAGTTATAACAAGATATAGAGTAAAAACTGAAAGAAGTAAATATGGAGTAAAGACTGAAAGTATGTTCGTTGTGCTCTTTGTAGTCAGGAATTTTTAGTTTCATTGTGCATTGTATCCCTTTTAACATATCTCACAATCAAGTAAACTTGCTGAATCTAACCAAAAATTCCCTGGAGAGACCACAGCTAACCTAAGATGTTTTAATTTTTCTTTTAGGGTCTGTTTTGGAAGGTCCAGTAGAAATTTTTAAGAAAGACCATTTGATGTGCTGCAAATGTGATCTTGATTAAAGTATTGATCAAAATTATATTTGTAAAGTTGATCTCCCAGTTATTACAATAGTACTCTTGCTTAACAGGTGGTTCATTTATCTGGTCAAGTAGACGATTTGGTAGACTTGGAGGGAGAAGTAGTTGAACGTTTCCATATGCTGCTTACATCGCTAGAGAAACGTACTCATCCACGAAAACCTTACAAGGTAAGTATAAGTAAAGCTTTTTAATTATTTTAAATACCATTTCTTATTAGATAATTCATGCAAGTCTTCGTTAGGTCAGTGCAGGTTCCTCGTATTATTTTTATTAACTTGATTTTTTCTGATCTGTTTCAGGATTTTGAGAAAGATGTCAATAGACTATCAGAGTTAGTAAAAGCAAATATTCAGAGATCAAAAATTATCAAAGATCAGATGATGGAGGCAAGATCACAGATGCATAAATTGTTTGATCACAAAGGTAAGATTGTTGATATCATGACAAAGTACAGTTGTAAAAGAAGTGTTCGTAAGAAAGAAAAAAGCTAGGGGCAGTGAATTTTCAGTGTTCCCTCATATCTCATTTTATGTTTTTAATACAGAAGTAATGAATTTTGTGTCAATAAGATTCTTAAACTATTTACTCAAGGAAGTATGATGACATGACAGGGAGAAGTCAGATTGGTGCTATGTTAATTGTTGTGCCTCAGAACTTTACATTATTAATTGTCTTTGAGAAAAAGACACATGAATTGGTTAAGATACAAAGATTAGATTATAGTTCTCTTCAGTATCCTGACACAATAGCCTTTGTATGGCTACGGAAGTTTTCGACCTGTTAATGTCTCGTGACTTCATGAAGTTAGACTTTCAGAGATCCAAGATATTTTTATACCCTTCATTTTAATTTAATAATCCAAAGGTAGATGCATTTTTGTAAACAGATGCCATAGCAGTGGAAAGACTTGTCCAAAGACATGTAGTCACCACATGTGAACTTCCAGTTTAAGTACAATTTTGTTGTATATAAAATATACTAACAGATTTATTTGTTTGCTGTGCAAACTAAATTAGTGTTGAAGATGATATCTTGATTATTGTTATCAGAGATTTACTTTGCAATCCTTTGTCACATTTCCATTGGAACTCTTCTATTCATAATGTAAATATAATAGATGTAGTGCTAAAGTGTTATATAAAAAAACCTGTGCTGTATAAATTATTTTGATTTTGTCGATACAATAAAACCTTAAAAGTCTACCTCCAATTGGGTTAATATTTTTATAGTGAATAAAGGTAATGATGAATGAATTTCCATACGAAGCAAATACTGTAAATGTCAAAATCTTATTGAAAGTTTTAACATTATTGCCAACCATAAATTATTTTTGCTAAAAGGATTTTATGAAATAGGTTTTATTGTATTTGTTGTAAGTTTGAATTTCACAAGCCTTTCACATATTACAATATAGTGATGCTATATACAAATTATTTTTATTTGAGATTTTACAAGATAGGGTTGGAACATAGTATTGCAAATTGTTTCCAATAAATTTTTTTAAGGTAATGTGCACATGAGAGTTTAAATGTTCCTTCTCTTGAAGTTAAGCATGTTGAGTAACAGGATGAAATGACTTCCAAAATGGTCACGACTGGAGTGATGGAAGTAACTTCCCAGCAAGTTCCTGTCTAGAATATTGGAAGGTGCTTTGTGTTTTTCTCATTTCTCAAGTTATGCGCAAGCAAAATGGTTTTTCAGAAGAGTGACAGCAAACATTTCTTTGCAATTGGGGTAAGGCTTCATTCCTTATTGATTGCATTTTGGTGAAGAAACATATTGCAGAGTTTTAGGTTGTAATAATTTTGGTAGTAGCTGAACATACTTGTCATTTATTAGTTAACACCATTTTCATGTCTGGAATACCAGTCACAGGTTTTAAAACTGATTTAGGGGGTGGACAGTTTTCAAACGCTTTAGGCGAGTCAAGCTGTAGGCCATGAATGACACCTCCATTGTTAGGTGTAGCCCATCCTCTTGTGCCAGAAGTAGAGAAATATGTTCCCAGTCATGTAATCAATATAGCAAGAATTGCAAGGACAAAAAAAATACAGCACTGATGTCCAACAGGTATGAAAAGAATGTGTATGGGGAGGAAAAGCAGCTAGAAGTTAAAGATACGTTTGCTCACTGAAGTCCATGAAAACCTGGTACAGAGAAGCAGACTTAGTGTCTGTTATAATCAGTCAGCGCAGATATGAGCATCAATATAAGCCGTTAAGTTGAACCCGAGAGCAACTACGACAGCTTGGGTGCAGTCTGTGTTGAAAGCTTGTCATCGAAGTATTTCAACTCTTAGTATGTGATCCAGAACTTGCTGCCAATGCCAGGAGGAAAGAAAAGTGATCTTCATCTTCCTTGCTCCAGTGAAAGGAGAATGTAAGGTAAATTAAGAATGACATGCAAAGGAGCAGCAATCAGGTTGTGGGCAGTGACACAACTGACAAAATATACTGTTTTTGCATAGTAACCATGGTCTATGAAGACATTGTGAAGGCTGAAAGATTTCTTCCATCAGTCTCAAGGTGAAATAAGAATTGAGACTCATATTAGAAACATCCTAGAGATTTCAATATGCCAACTAAACCACCAAAAAGGATGGGATTAACAAAATTCCATCAGTATTACTGCAAGGAGTAACACTTAACAAGAGGTCTAGAAATATGACATTTATGTGGGTAGTGGTAAGCTGTAAAGCAAGAAACAAAAGAATGGGTGGTCCTGGCACTGAACACTTATGACATCTCGCAGAAAAGGAGACAATTTTACGACGACGGAACTTGAACTGGCAAGTGCAGAAGAAAACACAACTGGAGTTACTGTGAGAATATGAAACTAACCTGCAGTCAGTCAAAACTGCGGTGGCATATAGTCCATACCATGCCTCTTATTTACTTAATGCTGTATCACTGCTAACTGGCCACCTGTTTAAAAGTGCTCATGCTGGCTTCAAGCTGGCTAAGCCACTGATGTGGGCTGGAAGGTCCCCAAGAGGTGTGTTACTGTGCTTCACAATAGTCATATAGAAAACACCATAAACTCAGCACACGAAGATGTTCTCAGTAGTTCAAGACCATGCAAGCCATGGATTTCTAAAAGGGAGAGGGTAAAGGACTGAAGTTACAATTGCCCCCCCCCGTCATGTTACTTCAAAGATCCTCTGTTATCAAGAACTCAATCCTCTTGAGCACTTCCAAAGAGGAGGAAGAAGAAAGTACCAAAAGGCCTGAACTTATCCTAGGAGGTGTGCTGTGTAGAAGACCTGAAAGATTAGAATAATCTAGAGTAACTATTTAGATCACGCAGACCTCCCCCAACTCATAGCAAAGGGCACAGAAGGGTTATGATCATAAGTAGGAGTAATTTGACTCAATTTTAGGTGGTCAACCGTGAACATCATAGTATGCTAAGTACTAAATCAAATGATTGTAGACTTCAGCATAATCCAACATACAAGAAAGGGCATCCTTAACAAACACTTTCATTACTGTATTTCCTACAAATACTCTTGGCAAAAACAGCCAGGTCATACACTCTAATATTAAGGAAAAACATGATAAGGCCACCTTACATGATTGTTCTACTAGATTTATTAATTCATCAACCATCATACTGTACATACAAGGTAGAGGACCATTCTTTGATGAAAGAAAATGTCCTCCCTACAACAAGATAAATCATTTACTTACAATAATCTGCATTAACAGTAGCAGGGGGATGAGATATATATACAAAACTTCTTAAGAATAGTCCCAGAAGGCAAAAACTTGGAAGATTGAATTAACACGTACCTATGAACTAATTGGATGACAAAGTTTTAAGTCAAGTAATTTTTGGTAAATAAAAGTTTGTCGCTTTTGGTAAATAAAAAGCAAAAAGATTATAAAGTAGAAACTATGATGAACAACCAACTTTCATAAGTACATATGGGTAAGGCTGACTGATAGTACTCTGACAGTAAAAGTGCTTTGCAATTTCAAATACTTATCACCTATCAAAGACAGTACAGCAGAACCTCTTATGTTGAGAAATAAAATACTGTAAAAGTGATGCAAAGAAAATAAAATATGCATCAATTTGGAATGTGATTTTTTAAGCTTATCAGTACAATCAACAAAACCGTAAATTGGTACGTAGAAAAATCACACGCGAAGCATAATTCCTACAATTGCTGTTTAATCCTTACTGTTAGACAACACATCACAGAATCTCAGCTTCGGCGGAATAGAATGGCTTTGCGCTTGGATAGAAAGAAAAAGAATACCCTACTGGAGCAGCATTCATTAGAATCATGATTACCTAATTACACTTTTTTCATGTAAATTGCAAAATCCATGTGCAAATGAATTTTTTATAGACTGCTGTAAGAAAAAGGGTATATAAATGGTGCAGCACTTGCAGAAGGTAGTAGTTTCTCTTGGCAAACATTACTTCAAGGAAAAACTAAAAATAATTTGTATTTACACTTAACACTATGCTATTTACAGAATTTGGCAACTGTTGAATACATGATGGAGTAAGTCAACTGCCATTCCCTGGCATATAACACTGGTTTTAGAAATGATAAACTTGGCTATTTGTTAATCTGACCAGAATTTCACACATTTTGATTGTAAGGAACTTTAGCTGGGAATATAATTACTGTAAAGAATGTGTGATGAATACACTAAAATTAAATAATTTTCTCTAGCCATATGGAAGTAATTCATATTTCATATCAAATGACAAAAGAAATATAAACCCGTTTTAAAATGTCAATTGTACTGCTTTTTTTTTTTTTCTTTCAAATTCTCAACATCACAGCACCCCCACATTAATGATTTAAGAATTTTCTTTTATTTGTAGAATAAGAATTTTCTTTTATTTGAGAAAATGTGAACAGCGAATAATGCTCCAGAGGAAAGTCTTTTACTCCAAGCAGAAATTATGCACAATTTTGCTTGTACCTTAAGGTAGAACCACTCTTTACATAAGCTGAACAGGCTTCAATTCATAATTCCGATCAAGTACTGAAAAAAAAAGTAACAAAAGTATACAGTAACTTAAATGTCACATTACCAAAGTACGACTAGGTGAAAATCAAACCTACTCCTTTAACAAGAAAATCACCAGTTCTGGAATGTTGTTTTGTAAGGAATTTCTTGTTCAACAAAAGGAAAATAAAAGAAATAGAACTGCCATAAATAGCACAGACATTAAAATCAAAGATAAGATACAACCTACAATGTCTTTGACACTATAGAAGACGACGTGCCCAATAACAAAGAAAAATTGTAACATCTTTGGCTACTAAAATTGGACAAGTATCACAAGGGATATATGGCAGAGATATTCAAGCAGTGGCTTACATTTCAGACCCAATTTCAATTCCTGTAATTTAATTTCAATTTCAGAGCCGAAAAAGAAATATGGGACAATGAATAAAAATTAAAAATTACTCTCGCAAACACAGCCACGATGGCACCCCTAGCCAAATTCAAATTTCACCAGTAAAATCAAATTGCGTTCAAAGAGACTGACTGGAAATTAGTCACCGCAAAGGATGAACATTATTAGCTAATGACAAGAGTTTTGAAACAAGCCTCATAAAACAAAACCATATGCAGTTCAATTCAGCAGTAACTATGATATGGATTTAGAGGGTGGGATCCGTTTGCTTCATAAACCAAAACTATATTTGATTCTTTCTAGGTAAAACCGACAAAATATATTTACACCTTTCAAAAAACACACATACACATCTTCACGTTATTTACACTAGTATGTTACAGAACAAGGGTAAAGGTTTCCCTTCTCCTTGGTAATTAATTCTTAATTTCAGTCTTTAAGTTACGCACAAATAAAGAATGTCAATCTTTAATTTAATTGGGAATTTTACTTTAAATAATTTTGGTAATGAACTGAATGTAGATTTAGGTGAAAGATGAAAACACAATTGGAAGGAAAGAAAATTAAAGTGGAATTGAAAGGAAATAATCATTACCAGGAATTGGGTGCTGCACAGAGCCCACCCACATGTGGGCACCAATCAAGACACTGCATTTGAGGCACTGAGGTCAAAGGTTATGTACAATGCCACGCTGGTTTTCGTGTCTCACTCAAGGAACAGTTTTCCCATTGTTCATGTGATCTCAACCTCTTGTTCCATTTCTTTTCACTGAAAATAAAACTTCCAAAGCTTGCAAGCAGGTTTTTCCAAAGATTACTTTCAAAATGATATATATGCCTGTACAGGATACTGATAAAAACAAGCCCCACATAATATTCAAGTTCTAACATTAGAACAGTAGAAAAAAAATAAGCAAGGAAAAATGTATTGAGAACTCGATTTGCACACTGGACAAGACTGGAAGAGGTCTCACTGGGGATATTCAGTTTCTATTCCACATCAAAAGTTGTCGAGTCACACGCTCACATGTAGCATTTTGGTAGATTTGAAAGGTGGTCATCACACCTTTGGTTAAGATTATCACTAACAAAGCAGCAAATACACATTTCTCACATCTCCACTTAACGTCTTACCAGAGTTTCACCGAGACAAGTTATCGTGTGCTTGCCTAATCCTTGATTCAGTCATATTAGGTATTAATTTTGTGAACAAATCACGAATAAATGCATCTGTAACTCCTGGACTTGATCGTTCGGCTGACTCGAAGGCGGACTTCAGTTCTTCAATGGCATCTGTGCGATGAGAATCTCCACCTCGACTGTTGTGTCGATGACGGCGTTGAAGCTGTAATAAGAAGACAGCATTAAAATCAATTGGGTAAGTAGTAAGTAGACTTTACTTTCTACAATTTTCTACTTCTGAAACAGAAATATATCTTCTATTAGAAATACACTACAAGGCTTAGAAAATAATTTCTCAAAGATAATCCACTCAAACTTCACTCTCGGTACTCAAGGTTGATCCAGTTTTTACAAAGTTTACATTTTAATTCATCAACAAGCCTGCTTCAAACTGATTAACATACAACACATTACTTTATGTTGAATTAATTCATCTGTTACTAAAATTTTAAATTTGACAATTTTGGAGTGTGACAAAATGTCATCAATATGTTTGAACAGATCAAAGATGAAATATATAATCAGACTGTTAAGGCTCCACTATCATGCTTGATAAGCCCTGATTTAAGAAGCTAAATCACTTACTAGAAACTAACAATGCTGGATAAATTTCACACAAATTTATTGAAATTAGAAACAAATTTCCAGATTTAACTTAATACTTCATCCCTCAAGTCCAACGTTTCCTCAATTAAAACGACAGACATAATATGACATTTTTATTCTAAAAAATGTTTAACACATACTTACCTGTAGTTACATATAGCTTTAGTCTTTTGCGTCCGGCAAAATTTCAAGCGGCAGCGCCAGTCCGAATATCGGGTGATCGCCCTTACCTGCCCTCTGTCGGGTGCAGGAACTATTCCATATGCTTCAGAATAATTTGCCTACCTGTCCCGTGGGGAGGAGGAGTGGAGCTTTCGTATATATGTAACTAACTTGGTGAAGTATGTGTTAAACATTTGTTTAAATGTCATTCATTCTTATACAACTTACCTGTTAGTTACATATAGCTGATTGACACCTTTGGGAGGTGGGGCAATGACAGCTAAAAGAGTTGTTGGAAACATTAAGGTTATTAATGTAGAAAATTTCTTAGTTCCTCACCTGCCTGCTAAAGTGGCTGATTCCCACAGTTCTGCCTCAGTAACCTGCTATCCTTAGAGCAACCCCGGGAAGTATAATGACCTGGTCTTAGATTGCTTCGCTGGGTATCAGTCACCTAGGACATGGGCCGTGACAATACCACAAGTATGCCCCTGCTCAGCTTATACAAACATCATGAATTACAAAGGGCCACCCAACACCAAAGAAAAGGCATAACCATAAAAACCAAAACCAACTGTGGGTAAAACTATCCAACACTTACCCTACAGACAACCGTAAAAAACCTTCACACTCCAAAAACAAGTAAGTAAAGGTAGGTTAATCCTCCTTTACCTCACCAAATTACGTGCCAGATACAACAAAGGGCCTAACGTGTCGTGCACTCATCAAACACTGTCTGCACTTGCAGAGAGATAATGCAAAAGCAAATACAGACTTATCTCCAGTAGGTTGCTTGAACAATATCTTGAAGGAGAGGCCCTTTTATAAAGCCGAGAGAAGCAGAGATAGCCCTCACTCGTGGAGCCTTCACTTCACATTTTCAAAATCATTCTCTGAAATATTGGAAGTGAGCTTCAAACTCCAGATCTCTCTAATAAAAAGGACATGGCATTCTTGACATCCCGGTCTAAGAGGGTTCTGACCGAAGAACACCATAAGGAATCTGAAGGACCTAATATCTTTGTCACATCCTAAATAATTTCAAGGCTCTGACTGGGCAGAGGAACCTCTCCTGCCTCACCTGCCAAATTCCACAGACTGGAATCTCAAAAGAGCCACTTGCCACGTGGTGAGAAGGGGTCTGCGTTCTGGCCATAAAAACAGCTTGAAAGAACAAATTAGCAAGCAAAATCCTACTCTCATCAAGCGTGGATCTCACTGATTCTCTGCTGCTCAGCTTTCGAAACTAAAAAGAGGTTTTCCTCAAGAATCTCTTAAAGAAGCAGAGTCCATAGGTTCAAATTTCTCAGACATAAAGCCACTTCAGGACTACATCAAGATTCCACGAAAATAACTTTGTATCTGACCTCTTAGAGGTACCGAAGGATTTAATAAGGTCCGTTATATCTTGGTTATTAGAGATATCAAACCTCTGTGACGAAAACACGTAGCCAGCATGCTACGATGACCTTTAATTGGGATACAGAAAGGTTCTTATTCCTGAGGAACAAAAAAAAATCCATAATCTGCGTCACGAGGTTCTGGAAGAGGAATGTCATGATCTTTGCACCATGAACGAAAACATATTCCACTTGGACTCATGGATTGATCGAAGATGGTCTTCTGGCTCTAGCCGATGGATTGACCGCTTTCTTTGAAAATCCTTTGCTTCTGAGTAGGCGTTCGACAGTCTGGAATGAGCGCGGTTAGCCGCCAGACTTGACAGGTTTTCTGAAATCTCCTGAAGTAGGGGCTGTCTGATCGTCTACTCTGTTTGAGCTCCTCAGGAAGTCGATCAAGAGATCCATGAGAACTGGGAACCAATCCCTGGAAGGCCAGAAGGGGGCTATCAAAGTCATCCTGGTGTTGGAGTGGTGCTGAAATTTCCTCAACACCGCACCTAACATCTTGAACGGCGGGAAGGCGTAAAGGTCCAGACCCGACCAATTCAGTAGCATTGCGTCCGTCTGGAAGGCTGCTTGGTCCGGGACAGGAGAGCAGAAGATTGGGAGCCTGTTCGATTTGTTCGTCGCGAACAGGTCTACCAGAGGTTGACCCCAAAGTCTCCACAGCGACTTGCACACTTCTTCGTGCAAAATCCACTCTGTGGACAGAACCTGGTGCTTCCTGCTCAAAGTCCGCTCTCACGTTGAGGCTCCCTGAATGAATCTTGTTAGGAGCAGAATCTTGTGGCTTCTCTGCCCACAAAAGGAGGTCTCTTGCTACCTCGCTGAGGAGTAGAATGGGAGTGCCCCCTGTTTTTATGTAAGACAACGCTGTGGTGCTGTCTGAATGAACCAGAACTGTTTGTCCTGTCTGAATGGTAGGAAGTGTGCACGAGACTCAGGTGGATTGCTTTCAACTCCTTCTTGTTGATGTGCCATTCTTTTTCTGTCGCATTCCACAAACCTGAAATTTCTTTTACTCCAACGCCGCTCCCATCCTACTTCTGACGAGTCTGCAAACAGTTAAGGTAGTTGGGTTAATACGGAAAGCAGAGACCTTTCTCTAATTTTCTTGATCCTAACCACCACCTTAGATCTTCCTTTTGATAAGGTCCGAGATTGGAAAGGAGAAGGAGTCTGGAAGCGTTTCCTGTTCCATTGCTCCCTGAGGTTGAGAATGGAAGGGCCTCATGAAGTCTCCCAGGAGACAAACTTTTCTATTGACGCGAGAGTTCCCAGGAGGCTCATCCAAGCCTTTGCGGAACAGGTATCCCATATCCAGAAAGTTCTGGACTTTTATGTGAGACAGTCGAGATTCTTTTGATCTGACGGAAAAGCCAGAAAAGGAACTGTTTCCAGTCTCATTCCTAAATAGATCCTGGATTGTGAGGAGATAGGTGAGACTCTTCCAATTGATTAGAAGTCTAGCTTCTGTGTCAAGTCGAAGTTACTTGCAAAATCTTCCAAGCACTGAGGCTGAGACTGGGAACGCAGGAGCCAATCAGATAGAGAGAGATCTTTATTCCTCTGAGATGAAGAGCTTTGGCAGCAGTGGACATAACTCTTGTGAATACTTGAGGCTGTGGACGGACCCGAAGCACAGAGTCCTGAATCAGTAAGTCTTCTCTGAAAACGGGCGAAAGAAGCTTCTGGGCCAGCGGATGGATCGGAATGAAAAAGTAAAGCGTCCTGCAGATCTATTGAGACTCCATCCAATCCCGGACGAAGAGAATTGAGGACGGATTGGCGTCGTCTCCATCGAGAAACTGGTTTCTCCGCGAAAAGTTGAGAAACTCCACGTCAGGACTGGTCCAGCCGCCTGAGGCCTTTGGAGACAAGAAGAAAAAGGCGGTTGCAAAGCCTGGAGAGTTGACTTCTTCACGATCTCTATCAGCCTCCTTTTAAAAGCATGGAGGTCTACTTTCCCACTCAGAGACTGAGCATTTTTTTCTAAGTTGCTGGAATATGCTGTCAAAGCTAAAGGTTCTGTTGCAAGAGGGGGGCCTCTTGAGGGGGGATAGAATATCCTTCCTTTAACACGGACGTGGTCACTGGTCGCTCGATCTCCTCCCAAATTTGCTGCAGAACTACAAAGTCTGGCTCCGACTATGCATGGAGGACATGCAGATCACTTTACTTGAGGGTTTGAGTAGTCTTGAGACAAATCTTGCTTTGCCCGAAACGAGATACTGCACGGGTGAGGGCCTGCCACGAAGAGCCTATCTTGATTAACTAGAGGACGAAAGTTTAGCTGGCAGAGAAGGTTGAGAACTTTTGGTTTCCAGGTGATTAGCCTAAAAGGTCCTGTGTGTGGACTGAGTAAGGGGATTTAGGCACTTGGGCCACAAGTTCTTGAGAAAAGGTACTTCTTATCCAGAGTGCGAAAAGAAGAGCGATCTTTGAGTCCTAGAAACTCCCTTGGCGACAAAAAGAGCACCAAAGTTGTAGCTAACCAAGAACTCTAACGCAAGATGGAGGCTAACCAGGCGCACCACACGCAGAATCGCTATCTAAGCAGGACTATGGGCCAAAGAGAAATCACTCGAAATGCGCCGAAAGACCAAAGACTTTTACCTTCCTACCCAAGCGCCCGATAGTCCAGTCCATAAAACTGATGACTTCCAAAACTCTGAAAACGTTCTTCAAAGGTGGTCCAACTCTGAAGGAGAGAAGAAAACGAGCGAGTTCATCCAGAAATCGGCCGAGTGGGAGTCCAACGAGACTGGAGGAAGTCTCCCTGAGGAGGAGGCAGAAGCTCCCAGGAGAGAAAACTTCCTAGTGTCGAGCAAGCCTCCCCGCCTTAGTAGAAAGCTTGGAAGGAGGGAAGCAGAAAGTGGTTTTCCCCTGATCACGTTTGTCTTCCAACCAGGAGTTCATTTTCTTTAATGCCTTTTTGGCTGAAATAGAAAGCACTAACTTCATAAGGAAGAGGTAGATATTTGAGTCTCTTGCGTGCTGAAGGAGAGGGGAAGCCGGAGCCGCAGGCAAAATCCTCAGAAAATTATCAATAAAAAGAAAGCTTCTTATAATCCAGCGAGAGGAGTCTGGATTGCTAGTCTACAGGAAACTCTTCACAACTTCTTCCCTCGACGAAATAGGAGAAAACCCTTCCGCAAGTGCCCTTACACATCTTGTGAAGGAGGTAGGAGCCTGAATAAGGCGAGGAGGCCTGAGCCTGAGAGGCGCCACAAGAGGAGCCTGAACTGGCGCCACAAAGAGGAGCCTGCGCCACAAGAGGAGCCTGAACTGGGCGCCACAAAAGGAGCCTGGGATGGCGCCTCACCTGGCGCTACCTGAGGCGCTTGAGCCTGAGAGAGCGCGGTAAATCTTGAGGGAGCGCTGGAGCCTGACTAGGCGTCAGGCCTGATCCTGAACAAAGGAGGACTCAAGGGACACAGATCGAGGAGGAGCTTTAGACTGGGCTCGAGAGCTCGAACGAAGGAGGGAGGCATCAAATACACTTCAGAGGCTTAGCTGGAGAAGAACCCAGGCCTTCGAGCCCGCCAAGAATACTTCCAATTTTTCTTGTGCATCGCTGAAGAAAGTCATGAGTACGAGGGATCCAACTGGGGAAACGATGATCAGTAGAGCCAGGATCGTGATGAGGAAGAGGCGCGAAGCCGCAATGGCTTACGTGGAAACCAAAGGGAGAACACCGAACAGCTAGGCAACACGAATGGAAGTCTTATACACTCTTGCGCACATGAGCCTTGCGCCTGGGAGAAGACTCTTCTGACGACAATCTCCGGACTCTCCCAAAAAACTACAGGAAGGCTGTGATAGCGAAATGGCTTCTTCTTCTGAACCGCTGAAGGCGAAGATTCCTGACCTCTTCAATGGTCTAGACTCGCGGAATCTCCAGCCTCTACGTTGAAGATCACTGGAGCTTGAAGAAGACACTTCCTTGAGTCGCCTTTCAACGGCAACAAAGCAACCTGGGAAACAACAGGACTGTTAGAAATGCGGCTGCTCGTGAGCAGACCCACTCGCCTCCCTGGACTTCAGCATGTCTTCTCCAGGAGCAGGAGCCTGACAGAGGCTTAGGGTCTAGGAGAACGAGGTAGGCCGAGCAACCACCTCCTCCACCACACTAACGCTTTGCACTGCGCCGGTATTCACAATATTTTGAAAGAATCCATACGCTCATGAAGGGATTTCACATTAACGCCAATATCCTCCATGGCGCCCACAATAGAATTAAATCTGGCGTCCATCTGGACTTGATACTCAGACACGTAACGGGTTCAGGGATATCAGAGTCAGGAATAGGAATATTAGTAGCCACGGGGATATTAATAGAAGTTTCCTGCATAGCTAAGGAGATTCCAGTTTCTGAGAGAGAGAAGAAGAACTTCTAGCTAAAGCCTTCCTGGCTCTATCTTTCTCAAGCTTCTTTACATACTTAGATAGAGCAGCCAATCTTTTTCAAATCCACTGACACATTCATCACACTTCCTCTCATATGAACATTCCTGGACCTCTACAAACCACACAAATTGAATGAGGATCAAGACTAGCCTTGACTAACCTGTCTTTACAGCCTTTGCTGCAAACCCTAAAGGTATAAGACCCAGAATCTGACATGATTATCAGAAAACCTGACTAAATAGGTGACAAAATAACCAAGTGTAAAAGCCGTAAAACCAACAAAGAGCTTCACCAAGTGAAAACAGCTCGATGTGAAGCAGATACAATGAAATTTACTGCTCGATGCCGACAAGCAATGTAAGCGTGTGACAATTATTCTGAAGCATGTTGGAATAGTTCCTAGTACCCGACAGAGGGCAGGTAAGAGCGATCACCCGATGTCGGACTGGCGCTGCGTGTTTGAAATTTTGCCGTGGCGTCAAGACTAAGCTATATGTAACTAACAGGTAAGTATGTGTTAAACTACCAATTTGTTGAACATCTACACAAACCATACACAAACTCATGGAAGACTGCTTCTTTCTTCAATGTTAAGGTCATGGATAGCAACCTCAGTCCTTTATAAGTCCATGACTATGGAAAATGTGAGAAACAAAGGGGAACAGTGCTGCCTATGAAAACATCTCTCTCTTAATGTTCAACTGTAGGGTTTTCACAAGGCTGTCTCAACAAAGGAAAACTCATCTTGAAGAAACTAAGCTTTGGGAAGTTAGTTCACACTCAAAGCAAGTCTCCAATGAATTGCCCTGACTAGCCCCTTATAAAGAAGCCTCCACTTGACTAAGCTCCAATTATAAATTAGCCATTAATATGGCTGTAGATTTATTGTAAGTGTGACTTAAAATTTCTGATGTCTACAAATAATTTTCCTTTTAAGATTGCACAATAAAACTATATATCTATTGCTGGCGATGGTAGAGTGAATTAATGAAAAATGTCTCCAGTCATCCCAAGCCACTTGAATATATAGGAGGGGGGTTAAGTTAAAAGCTAAAGCAATACAGTTTTTTGATGGGAGACCCAGGCAAGGTAATGCAGGCTGAGGGTTCAATACTCATTACTGATGGTAGGCTCAGTGACATGCTGGACCAATCAAAAATTCTGAAGCACAATCATCCTAAGATTGTTTTGTTAGATAGTTGCTCCTAGATCAATTACACTTGGCAATAGATACCTACTAGTAATAATTTCTCCAGTCTAACGTGTTTGCAATAGTACGAAAATTCCCAAAACTGTTTATAAATCTACTATCACAGCTACTTGCCTCTGATATAAGTGGTAAAACTACCCCTGATAATGTACTAGTTGTAGGGGGTGGAGACAATGCCCTTGGTGACTGTGGGTGAGAAGAGTTGATACGATGCTCTGATCTTCTGGACTGTTGAACATCGGAGTTAACCTTATTGTCTCGTGAGTGGTGGACATCTCTATTGTGTCGCCTGTCAATCATGTTGATGTCGTTTCGTTCTGGACGGTCAGTGTCTTGATCAAATTCACGAGATATACGCCTGTCATCCCCATTTGTGTGAGGTTCGCTAGATCTGGGAGAAAGATCCATCTCTCTAGACGACCTGTGTTCTTTATGACGGGAGTCTCGCTTCTCATCAGTAGGTGGTGGTGGTGCAACTGTTGTTGGACGAGTCTGCAAGTGATCATTCTCATATTAATATACCATTCATGGTAGTTCAATTAGGAATACCTAGAACCTAATTCCAGTAGGCAAAAGAATTACTGCTTCCCCTAACTGTACATAAATTCAACTCTGTAAAAGACATATATCTTAAAAAAATTAAATATGGACAAAACCTAGTGACTTTATGATAATTTAAGTAAAAGCAAAGATAAAAATAATCCACTAACTTTTCTTCAAAAGTCTACGGTTATTGCATCAAATGCTATCTAAAGAATTCCATCACTAGAAAATAACAAAATCATCACAGCTCAGTACGCCACTAAAAAAGACGACCTACCGGAGAGGATGTTTTCTCCCTGTATATTACACCATTATCTTTCGGAGGTGACTGAGAGATCGACGATGCTGGTAAACTGTTGTACTCAGGCGGCGGCGATGAAGGCAGTGACAATGAGTCAATTGTTGGCATATTCTCTTGAATACTACTTGAAGTAAATCCTCCTGGTTGCCCTCTCACTGTCATAATCCATGCTGGGTCTTCTATGTCACTCTCTACACGACTGTCTTCACTGAAAAATAAAAACAAGTAAATCACAATGTGTGCATTCCCAAGGTTAACTAATTAACAAAAATCTTTTGCACAGAAAAAATTATTTGATAAAAGTATTTAAAAACCAGAGAGTTACAGTTCAACTTACGAATCAGAGGGATCAGAGTCTGTGTCGGTATCCGTGTTATTTTTTCTGTAAGACTTGTATCGGTCTATCAAATCCATAAGATAGGAATTCTTCTTTGCCTTGCGAATAAAGGCAAATTTCAGCAGTTCTTTGGCAGTAGGTCTCTGAAATATATTGTAATTTTTTAAAAATATTCCTGTTCCACTTACTTGATTTTATAAAAGTTAATATTCGTCCAAATTACATTAAAATGTAATATATCATCTGTACAATTATATCAGTAAAAATTAAATAAAAAACCCCCTCTTACATTTTCTGGATCTTTGTTCAAGCAGGCTTCAACAAACTCTTTAAATGGTTTGCTGTAGTTTCCTGTGAGCTGGGGTGGGTTATTTTTAGGTATGAGGAAGAGGACTCGCATTGGGTGTAGATCACTGTTCGGAGGTTCCCCTTTTGCCAATTCAATAGCTGTTATGCCTAATGACCATATGTCAGCCTGAAATGAAATGCGATAAGGAATTAGAGCATTCCTGATTATCTCCTTTTCTTATATAATTCTCAATCTCTGAAGATTTTTTTCCTTATATAAATTTAATATTGATATATCTACCTAAAATGAACTGCAATCATACTAATTGGAATACAGTACATACGATTATTTTCTTTTACAATAATGCTGCATTATTATTATTATTCAGAATAATAACTATTATTATTTAAGGTGTTCATTTGAAAGACGTAACAGAATACAAAACACAAAAAGAAGAGATCAGTTACTTTAATCATTATTTTGGTAAATAGTCATGTGGAGGTACAGTACCATCACTTTAAGCAAATGTTACAGAAAGGAATCTCCATTTTCTTAATACTATGTCTTACTTTAGAATCATAAGCAGATTGCTTGATGACTTCAGGTGCCATCCAAAATGGGGTGCCGACAAAGGTGTTCCTTTTACTTGTCGTGTTTGTTAGCTGTCCAGCGACACCAAAATCTGCTAATTTCACATCTCCCATTTCACTTAGCAAGACATTAGCAGCTGAAAATGATAAGAAAAACCGACAGTGAACAGACTATTTTTATGTTAAAACGTTTTTAATGAATATCAAGTGGTACAAGTTAAATGTTTTTCATGAATGCTGCAAATATGAAAATGGTGGAAATGTGTTCACCAATCTTCACTGCATTAAGTAAACCTTCACTGTTTTCCATTGCATGTCAAGTGCCTCATGTAGAAAATTAAAAAATAAAAAGATTATCAGTAACATCCTAACTTAATGGACTTGTGTACTAATCGGCTACATCATTGTGATAGTTTTTTTGCTAAGCAACCATTTTTTATGTGATGCATTTTTAGACAAGTCATCTGAATGCCAAATGTAAATTACAGGTTAGATTAGGTTAGGAACTCTGGAATTGCTATTTGCTGTTAGATATCTAAAAAAAATATTCAAGTGCAGGCTATTATATAGGGTCTTGATTGCCTAATGGACTTTGTTACTTATCAGAAAGTCAGACCCATAAAGTGCCTGTTATGCTGAAGTGCTGCTGTAAAATCATAAATAAATACCTATGAAGTCCACATAAAGTCTTACATCAAATGTTCAGCAACTTTTTAAATTCAAAACAGCATCTAAAAAAATTAAAATCTAGGAATTTACCTTTAATATCACGATGTAACTTTCTTTCAGAATGCAAGTAGTCCAACCCTTTTAATACTTCTCTAAGAATAATGGCTATGTGCATTTCCTCAAAGCTTCCCGCTTTCATCAGGTCCAAGGCAGACCCTCCGCCCAAATACTCCATGATGATCCATAATTTTGTTCCTGAAAGAAATATTAGATTTTTCAAAAGCACTGACAGAGCCATTGATAATTCTGACTGACCATATGGAAATAATAGCAGGGCAGTCTTCTATCAGGCAACTGAATCCTGACAAAATACAGTACTAGCTGTACATGTATCACATTAATTTTGCAATATTTCATTCCACTCAAGTTCTTTAACAGATAATGTACTATATGCAACCATCCACACACTTAATGAAATGGGTCATGCTTTTGGACTTGTTCCAGTTAATCTTATCAAAACAAAAGAGCCCACCTTTGAGATAGGAGCCATAATACTTTGTGACGTAAGGGGAGTCACACTGAGAAAGCACCATAATCTCCTGCTGGATGTCTTCGATTTCATCTTCGGCTTCTTCTAAATCAATAATCTTGATGGCAACAACTTGGGTTGTGCGTTTATCAACGCCCTTGAATACTTCGCCAAAGGAACCTTTGCCGATCCTCTCCTGTTTCGTGAAGATCAGCTCGGGGTCCACTTTCTGAAAAAGCGATACAAATCCAGTTTAAATATACGTAATCAGGCCACTATTCAAATTGGAAAAGTTAAAAATGACAAATGGGAAAATATTATAATCAGGTTATTTCTGTCCCCCTTGAAATATGCATATTTTGAAAATTACAGAAAAATATGTTGCTTGCCTATGAAAAACTTTACAATGACATACAGGAAAAGTCACTTTACATGGACCTCAAGAATACTTTTGACAACTGATAAAATACCAATAGGAGGATGTGAAGGATCTAAAGTGTAGAAAGTAGTCCATGGAAATAGATGAATATTGATGAATGCACATTATGGTTACAATTATGTAGACAGGATAAAGATGATTGAATGAAAATTGGGGTCACATAAAAAAAAAAAAAAACTGATACATCCTATTACGAGGTACCAGGACACAGGACTTGAAAAAACAATGTATTACTATAACACGAATTCCAAAACAGAGACAATTGTTATGAAAACAAAACGAAAAATGCAGCATGACATCAGTTCCGAAAACCTACTTAGTCATAATGATAATCTGAATATAAACAATGACAGGAAGAAGCAACTAATCTCTATAACTAACACGAGAATGAACATGCAAGGTGAGTAAAGCTTTCACTCTCAGCACACATGCATGTCAACGGGTAAACCTACATAATAGGAATTCCTGAAGCAAGGTAATCCTTGTTGGCAGCAATCAAAAGTGTTCATAGATGAAGATCTGACCATGAAATAAAAAATGACACACTAAAATCAATGATGAGTTCATGGTCTTTATAAAGCTCAGGAAACTTTACATAATTATGTAACTTATATAATCTGGCTTCTCATAAAGCTTCAGAAAATGAAACTAGTTTACTCTTCCACTGAGGGATTTCCCAGCTACTGAGAGGATGGCTAGATACACCTTGACCACATTAGTCATATCCGTTGGTATGACTCTGACCTGGATTAATGGAGGTCAAGATTGAGCTGTGCATCATTACGGAGATAAGGTTCATGCCAATGAGACACGCACTACGATCATAAAAGTGAAAAAACATCTTTGGTTAATGTTCCTTCATTATTGTATCTCTCTCATCATTGTATCTATCTATCTATTTACATACATATATATATATATATATATATGCTATCCAAGAATTAAAGAATACGGCTCCTCTCATATATTGGATCATGAGCAGTAATTGTGGTCTTGCAAAGACGACAAGGGATTCTGGAGACGAAGATAATTACCTATAATTTATTCCCAAATCATTCAGGAGAAGGTTGGCGGTTAATAACCGCGGTATTCTCTCGAATCCGACATATGGCACACAAATCCTTTCCAATTATGATTCATAGGCCGAGAAGGCGCTGTTCAATTCCAGCTGTCACGTTCATCAACGAAGCTAATGAATATAGAAAGGTACACTCCTGTCATCTCTGAACGACGATGAAGCAGCATTTAAACTGATGTGAAAACACGCGATTTCGTTGAGACCAAGAGTAACAGTACATTCTAATCTAGACCTTGCTAAATATTGCGCTCTAGGTAAAAACAAGGGAAGGATGGGAGAGTTCAAGGGTAACGTAAAAAAACATCCGTGACACCTGCTAGCTTTCAAGTACACAAACCGTTCTCCACACGCCACCAAGCTATAAAGAATTGCAAACCAAGCTTTCATCTTTGGGTTTAATTTATCACTCTTCCAAGGTGATGATGGTCAGTGAGGAAAAACACAAACCACAGTGCAACCTTGACTTTCTTTTATTCATGACACCTGCCATGTAAAAAGATTTACGAAAGAGCTTTATAAATACAATAACTATAAACCGGACTGCTAGATGATATACAACCCGAAATAGCAAATAAATAAATCAATCAAATAAATACACTATACAGAGACGACGCAACTGTGGCGTTCATCTTTTACAAAAGTTGAAAAACGGCAATGTTTTCGATAAAGGTCTGTTTTCGAGGCTTGGTCTTTAAGAACAATAATTCTAAATATTGTAATAATAAAGATTCATATAAATTCCGCATTAGTACTCTCGTAAGAGACAAATTACACATGCACTTCACTCGAACACTGAATAGGAGGTTCTTGTCGCAAAAAAAAAATACCCCTATTATAGATTCCACTTCATGAAGCAGAGAAGCAATACGAAGCATTGCACCATATTCTTTTTACACATCTTTTGGAATCGATAAACTTAAGTGACGAGTACCGTGCTCACTAAACATCTTTTATATTCCGATATAAAAAGGTTCTCATTTTACAAACGGAACGTAGCTAGCTTCTAAGCAAATTTTCATTGTGAAAGTATGAAATAAATAAGACGATTCGTGTTCATCTTCTGTACGAGAAATTCACGACAAACCTGAAACACTCGCTTGCTTATCGGATGATTGCAATTGATGAGATGAATTTTCTGGAATAGTAGTTTCTTTCCTGAGAGAGAGAGAGAGAGAGAGAGAGAGAGAGAGAGAGAGAGAGAGAGAGAGAGAGAGAGAGAGAGAGAGAGAGAGAGAGAGAGAGTTAAAACTTGTCTTGCTATCTATAGACGCTATACTTTAATACTCCAAAATTTAAAGAAAAGGGCTGTCTTGCCTGGGTATATGGAAGGATGGGATACAGATCTAGGTAGTGGAGGGAGGGTAGCTAAAGGATCAAGGAAGTCATTGCAGAACTTCCTGGTGAAAGGAGGAGGAGGAAGAGGAGGGGGAGGATCAGGAGGGAGAGGGAAGCTCCATGGAAGTGAGGCTTGAGTTGGGGTCGCCTTGCTGAAAGCTCGCCCGGGCGGGCGGGCGCGCGCACACACACCACAAACACACTATTAATACTACTGCTCTTCCTAACAGCTTGGTTGCAATCATCCACCAATCTCAAGTAGATACTTTCGTGAGAGCTTCAGTATGTATATTTTATAATGATGGAGAAAGCAGTTCATAAAAGCTGTAACAACACTCCACAAAGCTCACAATTAAAAACAATCACAGTAGTTCCTAGGACACGTTAATTACACATATCCTCGTTGAGAGAGAGAGAGAGAGAGATTGTATGTAACAAGTACATGTCATGAAACGACATCAAATGAAGGTTTGCAGAACAAAATACACAGATGATGAACTACTACTTCTGGCAGCTGGCAGTCACAATGCCCACTCTTGATTCCACCATCTGACCTCTCATGAACCCCTCGGGCGGAACACAGTCCGGTACCCATTCATGTAAAAGAGACGAACACCCGTGTTCCTTTCTCGTCTTTTATGAAAGGACCCGTGGGATTATAATACTATGAATGATCTGAATGCTCTGCTTGTACTGACATTTTCTCTAATGCCTGAGTATCTTCCATATGCCAGAGTTAAGTTAAAAGTCTCTGATACCTATATACATAAATAAGGGCACGTGGCCTTTCTAGATAACTATTTACGACGAATTGAAATCTCTCGAGAGAATAATCTCAAACCAGCTCCCTGAGAATGCAAAAGCATAAACACCTAACTTTATTTTTGTTGCCCCTCGAGGAGGAGGAGGAGGAGGAGGAGGAGGAGGAGGAGGAGGAGGAGGAGGAGGAGGAGGAGGAGGAGGAGGAGCGACCAATAAAACACTGTTGCATGACGAAATCACAAGCCGGCTCCCGAAAGGTCGCATTCCAGTCATGCGATTCTATTGTTGCGTAATAAAATGACTCCTCTGTCGGTTCCGGATGCTAGGTGTGTTTGGAAATGCAAAAATAACAATGGAGGCTGGTGTTTATGCCACAAAAAATTCCTTTTGTATCAATGGTGGTTTTACGTTTGCAGTTCTGCAGAATTAAGCTTGTATTCACTCCTTTGAAGCGATAAGTAATTTAAATAATGAGAGAGAGAGAGAGAGAGAGAGAGAGAGAGAGAGAGAGAGAGAGAGAGAGAGAGAGAGAGAGAGAGAGACTATAATATAAGCAACTGGCAATATATCCTCTGATACGTTAAAAAGCCTTCGTTTTTATCTTGCCACATTCATATTGAAATTTTCTACAAAACAATTCTTCTTTCTTTCCTCTAGACAACAGCCAACACGGCAAAAATCGGTGAATGACAGCCATCAAACGCCCTTTTGCTATTTTTAACATCCGTCCATATCGAAGATCTAGGCGGCTCGCGTTACACGTCATGACAACAGCCGCTCTGATAACCAGAAACGACACGACGACAACGACGTACAATGCCGGATCCAGTTTCAAAAGCAATCTGTTGGAAAGTCTCAGCACATGTCAACTTAGTCTTGGTCTCTGACACATGTAGGCTGGCTTAATCTCGTCAGACAGACAGATACACAGATAGATAGATAGATAGATAGATAGATAGATAGATAGATAGAGGTGCAGTCTGGCTAAACGCTACCGGAAGTACACATCACTCTAGAAACATGTTAAGATTCTCTAAAAAATCCTTCTGTTGGAAAGTCTCCGCACACAGCAAAGTTCCCTTGATGTAGATAGTTTGGCTAAACACTATCGAAAGTTAATATTACTCTAGAAACGTAAGATTCTATCAAAAACCCTCCTGCTGAAAGGTCTGCGCACACATCAAAGTTCTCTTGATGTAGGTAGTCCGGGCGAAACGTTACCGTAGGTGAGTATTACTTGACGACACCAGAATTCCTTAAAAGCAGCGTAACCCTATCACGAATCCCGTACGACGATAAACAAACAAACCAAAACCAATTTACGTAACGGTGGCGCGGCCCCGGGGCCAAGAACAGCCGCCTTTAACGCGGCTACCTACTACTACTACTCTCCGTCTAGATAGAGAATCTAGGACAAACACAGGCTTGTGCTATGGCTTACCTAGATACTACACTCCAGACTTGTGCTATCTTTCGCAATTAAAAACTATGGACTTCTCAGTATTATTATTATTATTGAATAAAATTGGATTTTGCATTATTTTTATACTGAGGTTTTCTCAATTATTATTATTATTATTATTTAGAAGATGAGTCCTTTCCATATGGAACTGGATTTTGCGAATTGATTTTATACTGAGTTTTCTCAATTATTATTATTATTATTATTTAGAAGATGAGTCCTTTCCATATGGAACAAGCCCACCAAAGGGGCCACTGACTTGAAATTCAAGCTTCCAAAGAATGTGGTGTCCATTTGCAAGCAGTAACAGCAGGTAGTAGGAAATACCGAAAGAAAATGTAAGTAAATTACAAAATACAATGAGAACTGCTTTAGAGTAGAATAAATTACAATGAGAACTGCTTTAAGGTAGTATAAATTACAATGAGAACGGCTTTAACGTAGTATATATTACAATGAGAACTGCTTTAAGGTAGTAATGCACTGCATCTTCGCTTGAACTTTTGAGGTTGCAATTGCACACACAAATATAATTTAGTAGAGTGTAGCACGGTTTCCATTCACCCAATTTTCTCATATTGGGGCTACTGAAGACGATACTTATAGTCTGAATTCAAATGTAAAATGGGCTCTTACCCAGATTCTCAGACAATTACAACCCAGTGCTCTACTTTCTGTTCAAAGAAAGCGGTACTTACAATTAACTTTTTTTCCAATAGCTCCAAGTGGATCAGGCAAATCATTCCTAACTCTGGCTCATTTTCGAGAACAAACAAATCAAAGATCAGTTCCGCAAAAAAAAAGAAAAGAAAAGAAAAAAAAAAAAGAATTCGTCAACGAATTAAAAATTAAAGAGCTTCCCAAAAAAACGGCATTAAATTACTGAACATTACAAAGTGACTTTTATAGCACTAATTAACAACATAATGGGAGTGAGGAAGAGTGCATTAAAAAACTGTGATCTCTTAACCCCACAAATTGTCATTCAACATATGTGCTGGCTTGTGTTGTTTTCATTCATTTGCCCCCCCCTCTCTTAGAGAGAGAGAGAGAGGCAACTAAATTTCTATGTAGTCATTTCTTAAAGAGATAAAGATGTATGAAGTATGAAGTCTTCTGCACACGAATTCTTCCACGACTCAGTAGTTTTAAGTGTGAATGCGACAGTGACCATTGCCCAGCTTCATGCTGAAAAAAACTGCTTCATGCTGGAAAAATATATGATGCATAAATTTTACAAAATCCAAAAATCCTTATGCGCACTGGAAGACAAAGTTCACAATTTTCTGCTGAAGCAGAACAATTTCTACAAACTACGAAACAACACTGTTTCCCTGCGACTTCCTTTTAAAACGCAATGACTCACCAAGGCGAGAAAACCACGAAAGGCGCCTGAACAAGGCTGCGGTGACGTTCCTTGCAACACGCAATACGTGCTTGCATCACTCTGTTGTAATCTCTGTTACTCTGCTGCTAGGAAAATCCGAGAATATGAGGAAAAACACCCTCTGAGCGAGGACTATAGGAAGAGGCCGATATCCTAGTTCTTGGAGGATTCAGAACCTTCTTTCGCAAGAAATCGGGAAGCACAATGTTGCTATTAACAATATTTCTTTTCCTAGAAAGTGGGAGAAGGCAACAGAAACCAAGCTGATCAACCCAGCGCTGCCCGGGATAACTCTGAATGACAACCGATAAAATCTCTCTCTCTCTCTCTCTCCCTCTTCCCTACATCCCAGATAATTATTAAGTAATAAAAGTCCACAATTATAAAAAATAAATAGTATTAACAAGCAAAAGACAAAATAAAGAATTTGGAAACTTCAGTATTTACGTTAAAATAACCTAAACACTGTTGTGAATCTCTTAGCATCCCAGATAATACTAAGCAAAGACGGCAATGTTGTTGACAACAACAATAAAAACAAAATCAGTAGGAAAAATTCACCAGGAAGATGCGAAGACGACCAGAAGAGGGGCAAATGCACAAGAAGAAGAAAAAGTAGCAGGGGAAATTACGGTTTCACATTTTAACGACCGATTGTCATGAATGAAGCAGCCCGTGCCAGTCACACGTAGGTAGGGGTAGCACGGTGGGAAGGGGAAGGAGGGAGGGAAGGGGAAGGAGGGAGGGGAGGAGGGAAGGTGAAGGGGTTTTCGAGGGGGTGGGGGAGGGGAATGGATGTCTTGACACCGCATCATTACCATTCCTATTTCTTCCCAAGCCATAATGATGAATTGTTACCAGCGGCACCACAAACAGACCCTAAAGGAGAGATATCGTACCTCTGGAAGAGATACTGTAGTACGATGATACAGTTTTCTTTGGATGGAAATCGGGTTTTCGATAATTGGGGTATTCCCCCTTTTTTTTTCGGGCGCGATCAAAAGTTCAATGGTTAATTGTTCCTACGCTGTAATACACGTGCCAATCTTCCCTCTCTATATGTAACAGAACCTTGATTGACATCTCGCTAGACGTTAATTGTATGTAATTTGCTTTACACGATCTTAATTGCATACTTATTCTATCCAATTATTCTAAATAGAATTTTACCAATATGTTTTTGTTACCTCATCCTATCCTATAAAAAGATAATACTAAAAGGTACGGAGCTTGATATGTAAACATTGGAGACTATAATTTTACTCAATAGCGGAATATTTCCAAAGTATAATTTACTCAATAGCGAAATATTTCCAAAGCATTATAATTTTTCTTAAACCTAACAGAAAAATTACTCTTTGTCACATCTCTGGCATGTAATCCATCTTGCATGAATTGAAAAAGGAACTCATTGTTCAGCATCAATGCAATTCGGTTCATGTTACGGTAAAGCCGAAAAAAGTAAGAGACTGGTATACTTATTAGGCTTTGCAAAGTGCAAAAAGGTTGGCCCTTTGGCATTATACGGCTAAACTTGACGGTCAAGCTATTTACCGCATTCAAGTTTTTAGGAAGCATTTCTTGAATGATATGCGTTCTTCAATTAACGTTTTACATAATTCGAATGTGGAATGTAATTTACACAACTGAAATTAAATAATTTCTACAAAAATATTGAAAACAAACTTGTAAGAAAAACAGACCTGCAAAATACATCAGGTCATGATGGACAGCATCACCAAAATAGACAAACTTAACCCCATGTAACACCCCAAGCTGCTGATGCAGCAGATGAGAGAGAGAGCGTTGGATGACACCTACAGAGACAAAAAGGAAGTGATGAAAACTCCAAAGTCATACTAAATGCTTTCTTCCTTAATAATCAGGGTATGGCATCTAGGCCATGTCCGCGATATCGTCATCATACAGTTTCCAAGGTCGCACGGTTTTATTCACACTCGAAATTCATTCACCCCCTCTATAAATGTCATAATTTTAACTATAAAAGATATTAGAAAGGTTCTCACTACAATAGAGGAAAACAAAGCTTGTAAGTGAATGATTTACCAGATATTATGATACCAGCTTTCACATATAAAAGATATCACAAAACTGTACTCTATCCTTAAGGATGTATCCGTCAAAAATACATAATTACACACATTATGTATAAGGTTTATATGTATACGCACAATAAATATGTGCAGGGGAGGTAGCGTATTATATTACATGTAATGAATTTCTTGTCTAAGCAATGTCATAAGACAAAGCACCCTTTAACAACAGAAGCGTTATTCTTTCGACATAATCAGAACCCAATAAGTTGGTCCTGGATATAATATTCTTCACGTAGACATCGGAAGTACTAGTTTATTTTGTGTGGAAGAACACTCACACAAAAATGTCTAAGCTACAAAATCCTCGAAATTTACGAATGCGCGTTTCTTTCTAAATCATTCAAAACCAATTTACACTTAAAAATTCTTGACTAGTACAGTCAAATGACATTCTTCTTGATTGTGAATTTATACAACAAAATAGTACTTTCCTCGTTTTGGTTCAGTTGTTATAACCCAAAGAAAAAAAAGAAAGAAATAAAACTTGTATATTTATTCGGAAGATTAGCTGAAGTGTGTCAACTTCACATTAAAAAAAAAAAAGCTAAAGAAACATTACACTGGATAGCCTGAAGAACTAGTCCAGTCCAAGAGAAGAAAAAACGAGAGAGAGAGAGAGAGAGAGAGAGAGAGAGAGAGAGAGAGAGAGAGAGAGAGAGAGAGAGAGAGAAGAGTTGCCCTGTGCTTTTTGAAAAGGGAAGGCTGGAAGACTGAATGTCAACATCAGCATCATCTTAATCATCATCATCACCACCACCACAAAGTGCCGCTCGCTCCCCCTTCCCCCCGAAAAAAATATATATATAAACCAAAAAACTTTCTCTCTGACCCCCTCTCTCTCTCTCTCTCTCTCTCGTCCTGCCCTCTGGCCTTGTCTCGGCCAAGTTGCGTAAGCGTATATATGCGTTCAACAAGCCTGCCATCAGCTCAAAAACTGCTGCTTCGAGTATAGTGCAAAGGCGCCCTATCCCCCCACCCCTTACCCATTCACCACCGGCCACAATCCTCCCCCTACCCTCCCCAACAACTACATACCTACCAGTGACTATCTATTCCTTCACTTGAACTACAAGTATGGAAAATATCCAGTTCGCAAACCGGTTGCCAACCGTGGACTTCCAGCCACCCTTCCACAAACCACCCGTCCGTCCAGAAGTGCTCTCCTCCACAAGGCATTTTCCTCCCCCTTTCCCCCTCCCACCCATAAACGGATAAGCAGGGGGGGGGCCTCCCCCCAAAACTGCAGAGAGCTGGACTCAGCTTGATTCTCCAGATCTCAGACATTTACGGTAAACGAGACAAACTGTGATTATTTCTGGATGTCAAAATAATGTTCTCACAGTGTCCTGAAAACCTGGTCTGACTGATGCCAAGATCATGAAAGAGTGTCACTTGAAAACCTAATTATCCGTAAAAATTAAAAACTCTGAACATGAAGTTCACCTCTGCAAGCAGTTAGGACCTAGCCACAATCTCCACTCAAAACATTTTAACGGACTAAAAGGCAGAACCCGTTCTGCCGGGCAGAATTTCGTTCCACTAAGAACCGCCTTCCGGCAATTAATTCAACCTCAGAGTATCTGCACACTTTAAGGCACCGAAACTCTTTCATTAGTTCTTATTCGTCCGTCATAAACATTAAACGTAATCTGCTTTGATGCGGATGAAACTAGTCTTTGTAATCGTTCAAAAAGGGAGCTAGGAGTTCAAATATATACTGTTCATTAAGAAAATTTCATTAAAAAAACTACATTATGAAATACATAGGGCACTCTACGTCACGTTTATGCTTTTCATAATAAAACTATGAAATAAAAGGGCGATCTATTTCATGTTTATGTCAGCAAACTCAGACATAACAAGGGACAATCTGCTTCATGTTTATGCCAGGCGATCTGCAAAAGCATATTAAAAAAAAAAAAAAACCATATTTTAAAAACATACATCCTTTTCGTATTCCACAACGAGAATTTCACGTGAGCAATATGGTCTCCGTTTCTGTAACTTTTGTCAAGGATGCATATATAATGACAGCCAAACTGCTGCAAAAGGAGGTACTTACGGTGAGCACAGAGCTATGGAACACTCATTTTTTTTTTCTCTCCACACCCAAATTACCGACCACAATATTTACCTAAAATACGGCTGCCTGACATTCTGCCACTGACAACCACCATTTTGAAAGTCTTCAGGCGTTACTTATCTTCGCGAACAATGTCACGGGTGCACGACAGAGAGAGAGAGAGAGAGAGAGAGAGAGAGAGAGAGAGAGAGAGAGAGAGAGATGAATACTGAAGGCTGAAGGTTACACCAGCAATTCCAAAAAAAAGTATGAATTCTTCGGCATTGCAGCAAAACTAGTACACAATCCCAAGTCAGGTTGGTCGTTTTAAAATCGAAATGGCCCCGCGGGAGTAAGCCAGTCTCCCCCACCCCCACCTTTCCCCCCCACACACACACACCGGACACCCAACCACTCGAGAGAAATCCCATTGACAAACATGAAGCTGGCATAATGAAGCCGGATATCTGCCTGTTCTTTACATACAACGGCATAATAAGTTTGAAATTCAAGGCTATATATTCTTTGAAATTTGGCAAACCGAATGAAGTGAAAAAGAAACCAAGTAGATTAGTACAGTTTCAGGAAATAGCCGAGCATTTCGTGAAAGGTCGGGCATCCGGATAAAAAATGGCACGAAGACTAAGCCAATGCCCAAATCTGTAGGGCCCTCTCCAGCATCCGGTCTGCCCGAGAAGAAAAATGAAACCTTGGCATTCGGTGACACACACACACACTGCCGGGATGGGTATTAATGGAAGGGGTCACGAAGAGTTCCATTAATTATACCCCAGAGGAGAAGGGTCCGAAACAGCGCGTGAAAGGTTGAGGTTAAGAGGAGAACGAAAACAGTAAATGGTATGTGGGTAAATAAGGTCAAAGATGATAGAAAGTGACCACTTTACCTGCTGCGGTGGTTTTCATGAAACAAGTCTTGTGGTTTTATACCACTGTTGTTGTGACATAAATAAATGGAAGTCATTTTCTAAAGGGTTCTCAGGTACACAACTGACAAATGTAGGCACTCCCAATTTTATTTGAAGAATTCCAATCAGTTCATTTTCAACCAACAACACTTAAACATTACGACACAGTAAACCCACATTGACGGCGGATGAAAATGCTTCCTTTGAACTTCATTCTCTCTCATTTCTGAAGCTTTATCATAAAAATGTTACGACTTTATATGAAAAAAGCTTACGAATTCTTAAAACAGGTCCCTTTAAATTATATTTTCAAACAAAAACAAAAAAATCAGGCATGAAGGAGAGAGCGATACAAGCAACTAAATCTTTAAACGAACAAATATTAAACATTACGTGAAAGATCTTTCAAAAAAATGACTCTTTAAACGACATTTCAAACATAAAAGCAGGCATGCAGGTGAAACGGAAAATATCACGGAAAATATCAACAAATATGCATGTAGCTGAAAAGAAATGTACCAACAAATCCCAGCACAACAAGGCCCGAGGGAAATTTAAAATGTCTCCAGCTAACATATGCTTCAGTTAACAAACACATATGTAAACAATGACTCAACCTCTAAATAATCAAGAGTGTGATTTTAACGATACGGACTCCCACAACAAGTCGACCTTCCTTCCACATGCCACGCCCATTAAGTCGATGATCGAGGAAAGGGAGTTCCCCTAGGGGGGAGAATTACGAGGACAAGGGGATTACAACACAAAAAATAAAAATCCAATCGAGTGACCCCTTGCTCATGGCTATCAACTCTTATCAACATTTTCTTTTATTCTCTGGGACAGAAGATGAAACTAGATTAGCTCAACGTTGCAGATTTTACGACTTTTAAAAGTTGTATTTTTCCTGAGATACAAACCTACGACATGAGAAAAGCCTCGCAGTTGCATTATGAATTAATTGTTAGGAGAGGGTGGAAAGGAAGGTGGAAGAAAGAGAATATGAAAGGAGGTACAGTAAAAGGAACGAAAGGGGTTGCAGAGAGCCTGTACTTGCCTACATTGCACCGCATGAGGGGCACTGACGTCACTTACCCCCTTCCGGGTTCGGCTGTTACCGATTCACTAATTCTCAATCGCCTGACAGTTATGCCTAATACTGCGTAATATTTCCCAGTTCCAGAGGTCCCTTATTCCTCAAACCGTTGCACTGTGGTACAAATTCTCTCAGGATGTTGTTCAACAGCAACCTCAAAAGTTCAAGCCAAGTTGCAACGCAATACTATCCTAAAATAATTCTCCTTGTATTTTAATAATTTACTGACAATTTTATCTGTTCATTAATTTGTTAATTTATTTCTCTTTTCTAATAACTAATCTCTTCTATATGCATTTCCCATTACATTGTTACTTCTTGCAAATGAACACCATATTCTTTGGAAGCTTGAATTTCAAGTCAATGGGCCCTGTGGTGGGCTTGTTCCATATGAACAGGGATATCTCCTGAATAATAATAATAATAATAATAATAATAATAATAAAAATAATAATAATAATAAGAAAGAAGAAGAAGAAGAAGAAGAAGAAGAAATCTTTTCCAGAAAAAAAGTTAACCCACAAAACTACATTCAAACACACACCGCATCGTACCCTTACTTGATAAATGGCCGAGGATTCCTACTCTCTGCGAGCTAAAGGTTTGTTTACTATTACACCCACAGTGCAAATTCCTTACCAAGCCTCGTCTTGGACAGCCTCCAGCTACTGCATGTGCGACCTAGCAAACATTTAATGTAAAGAACACGCGACCACTTAAATTTGATGATACTGTTCTGTGGATACAAGGGAAAACAGAGACGTTGGGCTGCGGCCAATATGCGAAGGAACTGAAACAAACTAAACAATACCTATTGTTTGCAGAGTAAGATATGATACTGGACATAAAATATTTCGTTCTTTGGAAAACAACAGAGAGAGAGAGAGAGAGAGAGAGAGAGAGAGAGAGAGAGAGAGAGAGAGAGAGAGAGAGAGAGAGAGAGAGAGAGAGAGAATCCCCTTGCATGCAATTTACCAGTTTGCCTGTATGTATACTTCGTAGTCGATCTATACAGCTAAATGGAATCTTAGCTTGAAACTGGGTAAATTACTATTTTTCGCGGTCACACTTGTAAAGGCACTCAATTCTATTATATAAAAAAAAACGACTTGGCAATTAATGAAACGCCACATAATGGCAACAACCAAATACTTAACCCTACAGTGTGGAATTCAATTCCCCAACAAACTTAAACAGATCACGACTTTCTACATCAAGATAAACCAAAACGCTAACTTATCCTTAAACATAAATAAGTAAAAAATGCGCCTTAGTCTCTTCGGCGCAATCGAGTTTTCTGTACAGCGTATAACGCTGTACAAAACTTTCAGTCGCGGCCCATGAAACTCAGCCACGGTCCGGTGGTGGCGTGGGTTGTTGGTACCTAAATCGGTGCCAGAAGTACGATTATGGCTAACTTTAACCTTAAATAAAACAAAGACTACAGAGGCTAGAGGGTTGCAATTTGGTATGTTTGATGATTGGAAGGTGGATGATCAACATACCAATTTGCAGCCCTCTAGCCTCAGTACTTTTCAAGATCTGAGGGCGGACAGAAAAAGTGCGGACGGACAGACAAAACCGTCGCAATAGTTTTCTTTTACAGAAACCTAAAAGTCCTGCTATTTCCGGACACAAGTTAAATATCTAGATTCACGAGGACGAAGTAAACAAAGGCGTGAGGTCCACCTTCCCAAAACTGCCAAGGAACAAAGCGCCAGGTGGCAAGAGAAGTCCAGCTATACCTGTTCCATGACATCACCTAGAAACGCCCCCTCTTATTCTCCTTCGACGGGAACTGGAACACCTGTCCTTCTAAACCTCTAGCAACATTGGCTATCTAAAAATTCCAATTTTTTAACCATAGCCATCTGGAGCTAAGAAATTAATTGCACGCTTCATTGAATACGTTAAATGCTGATAATCATCTCCATTTTCTTATGAAATATGGTAGAAGAATTACACTATTTTTCCAGAGAAATGGCTTTTATTAAATGATGAATGTTAAAATCTGATATGGCTTTCATTAAATGATGAATGTTACAATCTGATATGGCTTTCATTAAATGATGAAGGTTACAATCTGATATGGCTTTCATTAAATGGTGAATGTTAAAATCTGGTAATGATCTCCCCCATTTTATTAGGAAATAAGACAGAGGAATTACTTTGTATTTTTCCAAAGAAATGTCTTAGTCTATATGGAGCTAAACGAAAACAAATCTAGACGAATTCTTACATTTAATCACACCTGGAACGACGAGGAACTATTTAAAAAAAAAACACTAAGAATACAATAAGATTATAATGATTATTTGCTAAAAGTTGTAAGGTACCTAATCCCAATACGACAGTCACAGATGGGAACAAATTCAACATTGATATCATGACATAAAAGAACGATGCAAGAATTTTTAATTAAACATTTTTTTAGCTCAAAAGCTGTCTGATAATAACAATAACAGTGTTTAATATATATTATATATATTATATATATATATATATATATATATATATATATATATATATATATATATATATATATATATATATATATTATTAAATAAATGACTTTACTGCATCCTGGATTCCTCTGCGAAGGGCCAATACGCAATTCAAGTTCAGTATAAAGGTCAAGGGCGTCTCCAACTATACACTATGCCGGCTCATCTGAGCCTTAATCCTCGCAAGAAGTTCAATTTTTATAATCATACATAGAAGTAATGTTAATAAGACTGCCAAAAAAACAGGTTACAAATACAGTACAAACAAGTTTTTTTTAAGGTTAATGACGAATGATTTTACTCACGTTCGCAATGGATGAAGATGAAAGCCAACAGAATGTGGGTGATGCTGGATGCTAGTCGTATTAATTTTATTCATTATGTGCTAATAATATTAACGTTTACAAACGCCCCAAGATCATTAATTTACAAAACAAAGTTCAATCATTCACAAAAGACATCTTCGTGGAAAGAAATTCCTTGACAGGTAAGGAGAAAAAGTGATTTCAAACGCAGCATCCATTTATGAAACAAAAAAAAAAAACAAATACAATTTCCCGGAGTAAACAAGTTTTTTTTTTAATTAAAATACCAAGAAGCAACGTTAAAACATTCAACCTCTGGGAGAACAGGCCTTCATTCTACACGAATGTCATAAATAATCCAAGATCATTTCAGGCCCAAAATTTCCAGGTATCTATTTAACCCTGTACCTCAGAGAGAGAGAGAGAGAGAGAGAGAGAGAGAGAGAGAGAGAGAGAGAGAGAGAGAGAGAGAGAGAGAGAGAGAGAGAGAGAGAGAGAGAGAGAGAGAGAGAAATTCCGTTCTCGCCTACCTACTTACTAGACTATCCTGCAACGCCCAGGTTGTGCGTTTAAAATTCCACTACTTCATCTCATTGACGCAATACACAAAAGCCACGAAAGTTTGGATACAAACCACTTTCCAAGCATACCGCAAACATCGTGCTTGTAAGTAATTAGTTCCCTACGTGCTGAGTAAATTTCTAGTTCCTTTTCACTGCGCAGGCTGACTGTAAAACAAATATTAATGGCATTTTAGTATAAAAGAGCATGCGCATTGGAAAAATTGTAAATCTGTCACAAACTTCGGTAGCTAAAAATTTCCTGAATGTGGTATCCCAAAATTTGAAGTTCATATATCAGGTCTCTGATGAAGGTACTGATCAAAGTACTGATTATATGGCATCTTGTTATTCAGGCTTACCTAATACTTAACCACAATTTATCAACTTCTGAGCAAATGAACTTTGCAAGGGATTGCAATAGGAGTAGTAATGTCACAAGACGGACCTTGGCTGCGATGTTACATCAAAACGTTCTCACAAAACTGTTGAGGTCTGGGGCTTCGGAAACCTGGTCTGATCGCCCTGGACCCAAACGTCCTTTAGACATCCGAAAGGTCCCTGGCGTCTGACCTTGGGAGAAAGAGCCTTTAGGGCAGAGTGGTGGTCCTTAGAGATCGGCAAGGAAAGGTATAGGTTACATGGAGGACGCGTAAAGAAAAAACTAAACCGCACCAGTCCTTCCTTGGCGTTTGTTGTTCGTCAGATTACCAAATGTTTTGAAGCCTAATGATCTCAAATTCAGTCAGCAACATTAAGAGGATGTAAACTTTGATTTCAACACAGAAAAATTCGACGTATTTTCGGTATATAATAACATTTACTACTTATAAGCCAACAAAGCTTTTAGGACTATTCAGAAGAGGAACACATTTTATGCTTAAGAGAAGGTTCTGATTCAGATTTTTGAGCGACGAACAATAAATTGCGCTTGGTATAGACCAGATGCCACGGGATTACATTAAGCAAGAAACTAAAGGAAACTCTCCGGTAGCCTACAAATACGATATTCAGGTGATCCTTCGAAGTACAGGCAAGATCTAAGTGGCTGCTGTTAGCAGTGATCAAGGTTCATCAGTCAGCAGGCATATTAATTAGTCTCCAAAGCAAACTTATTCCAAAACTGAGAGAGAGAGAGAGAGAGAGAGAGAGAGAGAGAGAGAGAGAGAGAGAGAGAGAGAGAGAGAGAGAGAGAATATAAAATTAGTCTCCACAGCACACTTATTCCAAAACTGACGACAGAGAGAGAGAGAGAGAGAGAGAGAGAGAGAGAGAGAGAGAGAGAGATTTACGCAATGAATCATCATTCCAAGGCTTTACATCTCCCAAGACCCTTTCCTCACACATTTTCTCTTCCAACCTCACCGAAAGTTTCAGGGCCCGTTCCCCCGTTGCCTGTTCGTACCAGTGTTAACTTCCCAACCACTAATGGCAGCCTCATAACACCTGAGATGCCCTAGGAGATAACCAACAAACTTTCTCTCTACCCCTTCTGCCCTGCTGCCTGCTCTGTCTCTATCTCTCTCTCTCTCTCTCTCTCTCTCTCTCTCTCAAGAATTTGCCTAGGAATTCTCCCACGGAATGAAATGGCGATTATGTGGAAAAAGTGTGAGGAATAGACGAGTACCATTTATTAATATAATAAAAATTGGAATATAATAAGTTTATAACAAACAAATACAAAGATATACATACGTACATACATATATAGGGTATTATGTATGTACGTATGTGTGTGTACATATATAAGGTATATGTATGTTATTCATGCTACTGGTAATTGTAAGTAACATAAATGTCTGAAGCATAGAAGAGATACCAAAACAACATTTATTAGAGGCAAAATCTAAATGAATAGGACAGATGGTCACTACAGGTTGGGGCTAAGCTCACGGGTCCACACCAGACCTTTTACTCCCTTCCACGCCTGACATCAAGACAGCTTAATATAAATCAGCTACTTTCGTGGAGGAAGAGGAAGAGGAAGAGGAAGATTTAGAGAGGAGGAGGAGGGAGGAGGAGGAGGGAGGAGGAGGAGGAGGAGGAGGAGGAGGAGGAGAGGAGAAGGAGGAGGAGGAGGGGCAAAATAAAAATATGAAGCCCTGAAACATTTTCATCCTTCAAAAGCCTCTCACAATATAGTTTCTCTCCATTTCTTGGGTTAATTATCATTCATGAACCCAGTATCTGCTCCGACGAATACGAGATAAGCCAGATGCTTAAAAAAACCTCCCAGAGAAAAACCTAAGGAGGAAAGGGTCGGGGTGTCTGAGGTGCCAAGAGGATGGTTGCTGAGGAGATAGTTGATCCACCCCCCATGCATACTAAACATGTCATGGATCATCTTCACTACGAAATAAAAGATGTCTGGCCACTTTATTCATAAAGCTGAAGTCGCCCCCCTTCCTTTATTTCCACGACGCGACTGAATAATAACTGGCTTTATTTAAGGGGTACCAGGTAAATGAAGGAATGAAAGATACAACATAAAGACCTGATGAAATTTTTAAGGTGATTACTGTTAGTAATTACCCTGCTGATATCTATTTTTAGCAATTTTAGCAAGTGTTGCAATTTTCAACAGTGCCAACAAGAATGGTCACTACCAGATTATTAATTTCCTTGCTGATGTCGACAGATAAAGCGGTGCAAATCAAAGTGTCCATTGTATGTAATTATAATTATATATATGAAAGTACGTACGCATACGTAAAGCTGAATTAATGTATTACATTACACTGCTATTAAATTTATCCTCGACATAATAGTATAACCATGCCATTACCTTCCACCAATATAAATTAATATAGTAACTCGAAATGAAGTAAAACAAGACATCCCGAATATTCCCCAATCGCCTTGCAAAAGCCTCCCTCCCACTAAATGAAGAATTCGGGGCCCAAATCAGCAACTGAAGAAGATTGAAGATCGCTACAAGCAGACAATTGAAGAAAGTCAGAAAATTGCAGAAAGTCACAGAGACGCAGACAGCGAAATACCGATGCGATCGACCAATCGAGACCTATAGCTCGATCTCCGCTCGACCTTACGGGTAACGAGCGAATATATCGGCCTACGTATAGGAGGAGGAGGAGAGTAGGCAATAACAGCACACACACTCTCGACCGCAAAAAGGCCCCGAGTGGCTTATGAGAGAAAGCTCTGGCAGGTACGGAAACGCCGAAGTTAATTGCATTTTGGGTGAAAGGAACTCACCTGAGTGCAGCCACATGATCGCTGGGTAAATAGAAATAGAGGTATTGAAAAAAAAATAAAAAATGGGCCATCAATTACCGCGTGAGAACAGGAGTTGAGGCGTTGAGATTCGCTATTTTGTGCGCGTTTACGGGCTCGGCTAGACTCGACTCGACTCGACTCCACTCGACGGCTGCATCGACTGAACGGATCACACAGTTTTCAATGAAACAAATTAATATTTTATAATTCATATTAGCTTCGACATCCATAAATAATAATTACTCGACACCAATTCGACATGAATCGACTGAAAGAATTCTAATTTTACAGGAAACAGAGGCAATAATTTAGGATTAATATACAGCAAGCTTTAACATCCACAAATAATAATTACTCGACGCCAACTCGACGGATGTATCATCTGATCGATTCTACAGTTTTAAAGGCAACGGAAGTAATATTTTTGGATTCATATTAACCTCAACTTTTACAAATATGTAAGCAAAGAAATATACGAAGCTTAAAATACACACAAAAACAAAAAAAATTTGAAATTCTTCGTGTGTGACATCACGAAAAAAAACAAAGGAAAAACCATTGTCACGACTGTGACTAAGACCACAAACTGTTATTGCACGACTTTGTGGAGAAGAAGAAGAAGAAGAAGAAGAAGAAGAAGAAGAAGAAGAAGAAGAAGAAGAAGGAAAGAGAAGAATAGGATAAAGGAAGGTGAGGTCACCAAAGGGAACCACCTAGGAAATACCAGGGTGACTTCTCCTTAAGTTCGATGACACAAGATGACGACGATGCCGTT
This sequence comes from Macrobrachium rosenbergii, assembly GCF_040412425.1. Taxonomy (NCBI): domain Eukaryota; kingdom Metazoa; phylum Arthropoda; class Malacostraca; order Decapoda; family Palaemonidae; genus Macrobrachium; species Macrobrachium rosenbergii. Next base: position 2,025,591 of record NC_089793.1, on the reverse strand, counting down.
GCGGTAGAGGAGGAGGAGGAGGAGGAGGAGGAGGAGGAGGAGGAGGAGGAGGAGGAGGAGGAGGAGGGAGGAGGAGGAGGAGGAGGAGGAGGAGGAGGAGGAGGAGTATTGCAATGAGGAACCAGTTATCTTCTTAATGTATGCACCTGCCCATCCCTCCAGTACATGCCTTTGCTAAAAGAAAAAAAATATATAGAAAACACGTGAATATAAAAAAGAAAAAATAAATAGAAAACACGTGAATCAAACAGATTTTTCTTTTCAGCCTGTGCGCGTTTTTCTTGATATCCTGACGGACGGTGCTGTACTTTCCAAGCTTTTTTTTTATTCAATAATCACCTATTACTTCCGTTTGCGATATTATATTATTCCTTTTTTTAATCTCTTAATAAATGACTAAGTATACTGCACATGAAGTGAGCGTGACACTCACATACATATACATACACACTACATATATACATATATATATATATATATACATACATACACATACGTGTGTATCCAACCACGAACTGTTGATACAAAACATACAATATACATACGACTCATTAACAAAAGCAGTAACAACAATACGAGAGAGAGAGAGAGAGAGAGAGAGAGAGAGAGAGAGAGAGAGAGAGAGAGAGAGAGAGAGAGAGAGAGAGAGAGAGAGAGAGAGAGATAAAATTAGCATATCAATGGCAACTGGCGCAATTCGCCTTTCTCTTAATCACATAGGTTCTACTGTGTTTTCCCCTATTCAGCCAAAGCAAATGATCTCTTTTGTTCTCTGTGTGTGTGAACTTTCCTCCGAGTTTCCAATTTGCTTTGTTTTGTCTCAAGTAATGAAACAGAGGAATGAAAAAGGTGTAATAATCTGTGTATAAAAACAGATGATTAACAGGTACAGTATGCATAATGCATGGCTATGCACACGGTACAAGATAATGAGTTATCCTGATTGACATTTAGGACAAATCACTTGACTGACATTTATGACAAATTACTGGATTGACATTTATGACAAATCACTGGATTGACATTTATGACAAATCACTGGATTGATATTTATGACAACTCACTTAACTGACATTTATGACGAATCACTTGACTGACATTGATGACAAATCACTTGACTGACATTGATGACAACTCGATTGACATTTATGACTACTCACTTCATTGACATGACAAGTTCCTTGATTGACATTTATGACAATCACTTGATTGACATTTATGACAAATCACTTGATTGACATTTATGACAAATCACAGAGTACAAAGTCTTTTTTTTTAAAGAGATTCAAGTATAATAAATGACAATATTGAGATATCAATTGAAAAAACTCTGTAAACTCAATAAAACAGATTTCATACAAAAAATGGTTACCAAAAACTTGAAGGAAAAACTAGAATCTAAGAGGCAGTTTTTCAACTTAATTTATTAGTGTATTTTACCATGGATCACAGCAAACATTACTAGGCTCAGAGAGAGAGAGAGAGAGAGAGAGAGAGAGAGAGAGAGAGAGGAGAGAGAGAGAGAGAGAGAGAGAGCACTAACCATACAACACCAGTGCTTGCAATCAAACAAAAACCTAATAAAACAAACGTACTGATTCTAAACTGGTTCAAAATAAGTAATTTTTAAAATCTCACGTTACCCCAAAAGCGTATAAGAACTGCAAAGTAATTATAAGTATGACAGACTGATAGAATTACACACTGTGCCACAGAATTTATTTGACTGCATTCAAGCAGATTAAAGTTCAGAAAAGACTTAGAAAATGAAAATAAATATGCAGGATAAAAGGAAAGAGTGAACAATGAAATTCGAAAACTCATGTGCCGAAAAGAAAAGAAAAATGGGAAACCTGAAACTTCTTGGTAACCTTAGTCTAAAAGTGTGGGGAGGGGGTGGGGTGGAGGACCCATCTTTTAGTAGATAAAACAAATGGCCCTATGCACTCTCTGCCAGTTTATTCTTGACTGCCATAAGGAAAGAAATAACAAGGGGTACCCATGAAAACGAACATACATTAAAATACACTAAATTAACATAAAAGATTAAAATTATAATCTTTCTCTTAGAATTTAAAAAAAAGACAATTACGCATTACTAGCTCCTTCACTCAAAATCCTTGTAGCGAAAAACCACTCACGAGGCATCCGAAGCCAAATCTTGCCGAAACTACAACAACAGTACGAACAATCAAACTGTGACGGGCAATCTGTCATCATAAATAAAACAATACCTCAGGTCCACTGTCTTATACAACAGCCAAGGGAGTTACGCAAGACCACCAATGCCTCCGTATCAGCTGACATCGCTTTACCAAACGATACCCAAGCCACCCGGAATGCTATTACATAACTATGGCGATGTGGATACCAACGAATGAATATTCGAACAGGCCACACATGTCATGTGTCAACACGGAATGCCGATTCCTTTCGTCAGCTGTGGACAAAATGTTATGTAACTTGAAATCATTCTTTTAAATGTGCTAAGATCTTCCGCGACATAAACAAGTTTTAAATGACACAAAACGAAAGGTGATAATAACAAGCTGAGAGAGAGAGAGAGAGAGAGAGAGAGAGAGAGAGAGAGAGAGAGAGAGAGAGAGAGAGAGAGAGAGAGAGAGAGGTAAATCCAAGCGCGGATAAAATCAAGACGCGAGCTAAGCCGTTATAATAACTCCTAAGACACAGGTGAACGGCTCATGATTCTTCTTAATCCCACCGGCGAACTCTTAGGTGTGACAAAAATGACGAAGACATGAAGTATTTTATGCACGAAAGGATTCTCTTTTTGAATGATAAAAAATATAACTCTAACTGTATATGACAGTTTCAGTCAAACTCCAAAGGATTCTCTTTTGGAATGATAAAAGTTAAATTTTACATGTACACGGCAGTTTCAGTCAAACTCCAAAGGATTCCCTTTTAGAATAATAAAAATAAATTTCTAAAAGTACATGACAGTTTCAGTCACACTCCAAAGGATTCATGTAAGTATGTGTGTGTGTTTCAGTCCATAACACGATTTACAATTTGTAAAATGTATGCATGTTTCATTATACACTACAACTTACAGTTTGTAATTTCCGGATAAGTGCACACTGCTGTCAGACATCAGAAAGTCTGACAAAAGAGATAAAATGTCCAACCTCCCTTCTGAAATACATCTATAAACACTATCTTGGATATATAACCTAAAGTAATACAAACAAACAGGGTTGGTTGCACACGCCATTAACAATCAACGCCCGTGGTAACAAGTTTTTATTTTTATCTAAAAAAAAAAGAATTTATTTTCACAATTTAGCGGACACATCCCGTTACATTCAACATTTGCCGACAGTCTTACCATGTAATGACTCGTACAGTGTCAGTTGTGGAGAGAGAGAGAGAGAGAGAGAGAGAGAGAGAGAGAGAGAGAGAGAGAGAGAGAGAGAGAGAGAGGTGGAGGACGAGCACGAATCTACTGTACAGCTGAGGAAGTTGATGATTGGAAAACTTCCAAAAGATTGTTTCAATCTTTGGGAAAGGACTGAACTCACTTGTCTTACTGTAACCTGAAAATCTTACATGGAACCTTTGGGTAAATGAAAATACAGGTAGCCAGTTCCTACGCCTTCATCACGGTGAGGAACCCCAAAATAAATTATAAGGTCCCCGTCCAACCATAGAGAAATGATAAACATAATTCTGAGTCAAATCATACAACATGAACATATAAACGGAGCATTTAAATACTTCTCGTTATAAACGTATGGTCAGACGTCTAAGTTCTTTCAATGCCTTCCTGTACGCTCATATAGGACATTCCTCATTTTATCATGACGACAAGAAGACAACCTTGGAGCCAAAACAGGATTATAGTTTTATGTCCCGCTAACTTTGCCAAAAGTAAAGGTGTAACAAAACAAACGGGAGAGAGAGAGAGAGAGAGAGAGAGAGAGAGAGAGAGAGAGAGAGAGAGAGAGAGAGAGAAACACACACGCCACAGGTCAAGTGTAAACAAACCCACATAAGGCAATCCCAAGGGTGGAATAATAGTACAGACACCGGCACTCCTAGGCCACCCTAAAACCTTCTCATACCATAATTTTCTACGACGACTCAAGATTAATGGAAATTGATATTATAATCCACAAATAAAAATGACAAAAACTCCAATTATATGCGCTTAGGATATAAAAGGAGCTATTGTATTCAGACAAGTTCAAATCAGCTCCTTCTCCCAATAAAAAGAAAACAGACTTTCGATAAGGACTTTCGATTTGCTGAAGACTTTCACCGAGCGACGCAAAAACGAAAGGCTTTGGGAAAGAAACGACAAAGAGCTGCTGGCTATGTTTAGAGCTTTTTTTTTTTCCTGCCTCGTTATAACAGTGCCCTTAAGAAACGGGGAAACTCGTTAGTTTCTTGCGAGGATTAATTTCAGAATGAGTCGCTACGAAGTTTTTAGTTCCAGTAAAAGAATCAATGTGCAAAGCTAAATAATCTCTAAAATGTTACTTTTTGGTATTTCTTTTGACACATCAAATAAAAATGATGGAAATCCACGCTAAAAGTGACACTTACGGAATGGTCAGATGCTTCATTGACAAAGGTTGAGGACATGGAGCAATGTGCAACACATGAGAAAGAACTGTGGTCGAAGAGGGAAGAAGAAACAGAAAAGGCAATCTAAGTAGAGAAAGAAGTAGTCAGAGAGAGAGAGAGAGAGAGAGAGAGAGAGAGAGAGAGAGAGAGAGAGAGAGGACAAACATGTCCTACTATAAGATGAGCAGGGAAGTGGTGTGAACGGAAGAACGATGTTTAAGGAACAAAATCCTATGGGGCTTTCCAAAGGCTTCCCCCAGAATAACCATTTCGTTGCCCCAAAGCCTCTGAGATGGAGCGTCTTCATCGGATTACCTTCAGCTAATTTATTTCCCCCCCTCGCTATTCTATCCATCTATTTCAACCAGCACTGAAGCCTATCCTTTTCCATCTATCTCCTTCATACAAAAGACCATTTTCCAAACTTAAAAATAAAGAATAACTACAAAGACCCATCCCCCTTAGGCATTATGACTACCCCATTACAACGTCCTCAGCTGGGATCGCGTTTCTCTGGAGCTACCCTGCCGACACAATACCCTATTATACCCGTGGAATAGGACGGAAGAAAGGGGGAGGAGGGAGGGGGGGAGAAGAACGCGAGAAGCTAGAGAGAGAGAGAGAGAGAGAGAGAGAGAGAGAGAGAGAGAATTTCTTCCAAAACATAACCTCCTTCCGTGGCTTTCCAACAAACGAAAGCACCTCCTCCTCTCGAGGACCCACCAAAACGGTTCCAGTAACAATCGGCTCGTACGTGCGTCGGGGGAGCAGCACACCGCTGGAAATTCCTTTTTGTGTTCACGATGCTCGTTTCCAGGCTCCTCTTAGAGACAACTGGAATGAACCGGCTTGTTATGCTAATCCCCACTCTACGGGCTAATAAATCAGCCGCGTCTTTGTTTTACCAGACTTATACTGAAGGAGATCGGTTTAGGAAAAAAACCTGTTCTTATTTACCTCATCGGGAAAAATCCAATCTTTAAACGCTCTCTCTATCTCTCTCTCTCCACACATACATAAATACATACACACGTACATACACACACTCACGTTCAACTAGGATATTCATGGGAATCCTTAAGGTGCAATATCAACCCAATGCCGTATATTAAACCCGGATGACCTTGGAAAGTGGAAATCATCTGTGTACGTGGAGGAGAGAGACACTAGAACCCATCTTGTACCAATTCTGAGAGCTGGTCGATTTCCAAGCTCTGTCAACTGCGCTTCTTTTCCTTCTGATCTACTCAAAGCGTTGGTCATGTCAAAAGTATGTAAATTTTAATTGTTTATGTGGAGCTGAATTTTAATTCCACCAATTGCGCACTTTCATCGCGAAGGACTCCAAAATAAACTGGTTCCCAACTGCGATAAGAAAATATTTAATTAACACATCCTTCATTATCAACACTATCAAAGTATCACACTAAAAAAAAAAAAAACTAAAAACCAGTTTGCAAAGTTATAATATAACAGAAACTGACCTTATGTAATCAATGTATCTTTTTCTAATAGCTGATAATTTTTTTCTGCATTTCCAATTACTTTGTTACTTTTTTCATACGAACACTACATTCTTTGGAAGCTTGAATTTCAACTCAATGGCCCCTTTGGTGGGCTCGTTCCATATGCATATTATTATTCTGAATAATAACAACAATAACTTGCAAGGTACAAGTGACTATACTGCACTCGAAGCCGCCAAATTGCATAAGCCGTGATTTATTTTTAAAACTCGCAGACAAACCACAAACAGGAGTCAGCTTGAAAACCGAGAAAAACCCCTCCCGAAATTCTCTTAGTCATAAGCCACCGCCCACTATTTCCCAATGTTTTCTGGCGGTCGTCTTCGGTATATAATAACTTAAAAAGTCAAAGAGACAGAAGTAATGGCCTCTGTATACGGTTGCAGGGGCGTTTTCACGTAATTACTGTACCTATTGTTTCTCTGCGTGACATCTCCCTACGAAAACCCTACCTACGCATGCGTACCTCTGTGCATATTTGTTTACTTGCATTTTCATCTATTTACTTATTTATTCGTCAATTTGTTTATTTTTTTTATTTTACGGATCTTTTCGTTCTGTATTTTCTGTTACCTTCTGTTACTACTTTCAAAATCAACATATTCTTCGGAAAGAGAATTTGCCTGTGCCTCCTTGTGGGCTTGTTCTATATAAACAGGGTTCACATTCTTACACACACACACAATACACACAACAATAATAATAACATATATAATAATAATAATGTTTACTGTATGCGTTATTCATTTGACTATACGACTTTTTCCCCTTCATATAGGATGGCTCCTGGGGGCGTTACCCCTTCTGGTTCTCAGCTTGTCTCTTGAGATGAAGTTTTAGCCTAACACATTCACAGTCATCTCAACAGAAGCAAGGTATTGTTTAACGGAGAGTGCCAATCCGCCTGTGCTCGTTCGGTATTATTATTATTAATTATTATTATTATTATTATTATTATTATTATTATTATTCAGGCGATGAACCCTATCCATATGGAAAATACCAAAAGGAACCACTGACTTGAAATTCAAGCTTCCACAGAATATGGTGTTCATTTGAAATAAGCAACAGAAGGTATCAGGAATTACAGAAAGACGAGATCAGCTATCGAAAAAGAAAAAAAAAATTAATACACAGATAAAATGCAAGTAAATTATAAAACTCACGGAGAATTGCTTTAGGGTAGATAAAACACAATGAGAATCGCTGTAGGGTAAAAAGCCATAGATGTAATAAAAAAAAATCAGTGAGATGCAATGGTAACCAATGAAACATATAAACACTATATAAACATGGTATTCCAAGGTGCTGACCTTACAAAAAGAAAAACACAGAGGTATTTGTCATCTTCATCATCATCATCATCATCAAGGTTACTCAATGATCATCATACTACATGACGCCACAAACAACAGGACACAACCGGAATACACTAATCAACACGTGGATCATGTACGTTGCTAAACCGTACAAAAACAAAGGGACGTGATTATGAAGTCACAAAGGTAATTAAGGTCCCACCTGCAATGAGTCTCTTCCTTGTTTGGTAGTTGTGAACACAGGCACGAAAACACGTCACCGAGTTTGCATTATTATTATTATTATTATTATTATTATTATTATTCAGAAGATAAATCCTATTCTTATGGAACAGGCCTACAGGGGCCACTGACTTGAGATTCAAGCTTTCAAAGACTATGGTCTTTATTTGGAAGAAATACAGAATGCAAAAGGAAATATACAGAAGAGATCAGCTATACGAAACAAAAACTAAGGTAATAAATAAATAAGAGCAAATGTAAATAAACGACTAGAATACACGCAGAATTGTTTTAGGGTAGTAATACAATGCATCTTCGCTTGGACACTTGAGGTTCTGTTCATCATCAGAATGTACGGAATTCCAAAACTCCACAGAGCGAATATTTTTACCTGCGTATTCAGTATTAAGGAATGCAACTCACTGCTGTATATTATCATTAATCTAGGGAGAACAAACAACAGATTTTTGCGTAAGAGGACCACTCATATACATAAGCGTCATGCAATATGGTATGAACGCCATCATGATGGGAAAGATGACAGCAATAACGTTCTGTGCTGGGAGGAGGAGGAGGAGGAGGAGGAGGAGGAGGAGGAGGAGGAGGAGGAGGAGGAGGTGACAGCTTCGTCCTAAACCCTGCGTGGTGATACTAAAGATGTATTCCCAGTAACAACACAAAAGCATAGTTCCCTACGACCCTTCAAATCATGCGTCTCTTCCTGAAAATTCTGTTTACAAAAAAATCACACCGACAAGGTGACATATCTTCATGCAGACTTATGCATGATGGTTTTACCTTTGTACCATGTCTCAATGGAATCCCTTGAACCGGGTACAATGGAGTCGGGATTGCAAAATAATTACGGCACAGTTTGTCTTTGTACAAAGTTTTAATGCAAACCTTTTAACAGAACAGCAGAAGCTGCATTGAGAGACGACTGTACAGATGTGATAGACTGCCAATCAGAAGGAAAATCGTTTTCGAGAGAGAGAGAGAGAGAGAGAGAGAGAGAGAGAGAGAGAGAGAGAGAGAGAGAATTTTCCGAAAAAGGAAAGCGTGTAACGGACTCTTTCAAGAGTTTCCCGCTTGTGAAATACAAAAAGGTCGCTCAGAGGGGTCATTTCCTTTGTACTGGAGTTCCTTTCTCGGTGTACAGCAACCAAGTCCCCCTCCCCTATTCCCAACCCCTGCCCCAAACATATACAAATCCCAATAAATTTCAATCCAAAACTAAATCTATTTATTTTATGGTAATCTGCTCTGCAAATCCACTTATCACGAAAAACGTGAAGCCCACGAAGCAAGGAAACTCTGGATCGTCCACGCTCTCTTTCTAAGCTCTGTCGCTCCGTCGTCAACCAGGTCGTTCTTTGCAACAGGGGCATGAATAAAAAAGGGCATCAAAGGACTACCAACGACGATCTTCTGTGGAAAACAGCACAACAAAACCTTCATTGTGATGTCACTAAGAGAGCCAAGTGGTACGATGTTCATGCTGGGGAATGACGCAGATTGGTACTTGGTGCCTGTTGAAATCTCCTAGAATTCACGTCATCTCTCTCTCTCTCTCTCTCTCTCTCTCGCAGAAAATATCATCATCATCATATTGATGATTTAATGGTGATACGTACTCAATGATACATGGTCAGATACGTTGCTTAAAACCACAAGGCGGTATTGCCACCTATATACACTCAATAACTTTTTTTGTCCAACTACTTTTGACATTCGCCAGAGTTCAGGCTGATCATCCGAAATGCATAGTTTTCCTTTTGTTATCTTTTTTTTTAACGGCTAAAACATTCATAGCAGGATTTAACAATCATACTCAATTTATCATTATCTAGATTAACGTAAGTCAAAGAGAAAATAATCTTTTAATATTAAAACAGAACACGAGTGACTTCAATGCTGATGGAGAGTCAAGAAAAAACACAAAAACTATTCTTACTACGTAGGCAAAATGGCTAAAAGCGTGAGGTCCGGACAAGACTTACGCAACCTTTTTATACAACATACTTTCTGACATTGCATGCTCGCAACGCGAGTGCATTCGGAATTACAACCCTCACCACGTCACTACAAACACAACCTTCAATAACACCTTCACCTGACCCCGCCCGAAAAAAAAAAACAAATCGAGAGGCGAATGTAACAGAGAATCACGACCAGACCCACATAATCGCTCTCTCTCTCTCTCTCTGACGGTCAATCGCGCGAGTCCAAACGGGCCTTTTCTTCAGGCATTCATGGCTCATAATGAATGTAGGTCAGGCGCCATTCATCACTGTACTTTTGACCGAATGGAAGTCTGCATGCCCACGATATCTCTCTCTCTCTCTCTCTCTCTCCCAAGAGGTTGCTTTAATTTTTTCCTCGGAAAGAATGGACACAAGACTGAGACACTCAGTATACAGGACTTATTTATTTCAATTTTCCTCACATACCTGATTCGGTCTTCCAGCTCCACCCTTTAATCACTGGATCACAACCCAGATGGCAGTAGGGTAACCCGAAATGTATGACGCTGGAGACGCAGGAAGAATGCAGAAACATATTGTCAGTATTATTATTATTATTATTATTATTATTATTATTATTATTATTATTATTATCGAACAAACTTAAATTGGGCTTAATCCTGCACTACATATTTCCACAAAATACTCAACAAGAAACAAAAGAAAAAAAATTAACAATGACGCTTCACTGAAGCATTAAAATTCTTTTCTTTTCTGAGAGAGAGAGAGAGAGAGAGAGAGAGAGAGAGAGAGAGAGAGAGAGAGAGAGAGAGAGAGAGAGAGAGAGAGAGAGAGAGAGACTTCATGTCGATTTAAACACGACACCTGCAAGGCAACTACGGTGACCCTTTTCTAAACTTACGAGAGAGAGAGAGAGAGAGAGAGAGAGAGAGAGAGAGAGAGAGAGAGAGAGAGAGAGAGAGAGAGAGACGTCACGTCGATTTAAACATAAAACCTGCAAGGCAACGACGCTGATGACAAGGGCGCGCACACTGCCAGATACCGCCCTTTATTATCTGTCAGATCACGGCCCTTCCACACACAACACACACACCCCTTGTAACACATCTATATACCCGCCCTGAAACCGATCCAGCCCCGCCCACCAGAGGCAGCCACGAATCCCTCACTACTCTGGGACCTGAAGATATGAAAAGTTTCTGTGACAGAGACGAAATTGAATTAGAGGACGAACGTTACAGCGAACGGCCAATACAGCTGTATCAGCTTCGGCGTCACGACGTCGTCATTGAGAGGTACATCCGGGGATAATGGCAATGAGGTTTGAATTACAGTTATTAGATTCATCATGATACAATGCATGGCTCGTATCCGGTGTTCACAGATGCAGTGCCAAGCGGCCTATAATGATGGGAGGATGTATTAAGCTGCTTCATTATCTGTAGCCTAAGCCTTCATTATAATCAGGAGGAAAGCATAAACAATTATTAAAAAAACGTGTCAACAAAAATCAAAATATCTTTACCCCACAATGACACCATAAGAATAAAAAAATCCTTACAGTACAATGACAACATAAACTAAACTTTAAAAGTTCTACCATAAATCTTTTGAACTATAACGACATCTTGCACTAAGTTTTAGAATAAAAAATCTCTTACATTACAATGACACCATAAACTATGTTTCGAAAGTTCTACAAAGACATCAAACTCTAAGTCTCTGCCGGCACCGACAGCCCCTGGAAATGATCAGTGATCATCTTATCTATAAAGACTACCATTAGCACCAAAAGACAATCAACGCTGAACAATAGCGGGAATACCTAGCATTATTTATCATAAAGGTCATAATAGGCAAAATAGAAGAGGAATGAAGTTCAATATATATTACACAAATGATGTAGCATATATTCGATTGGGTAATGTGTATGTATACATGCATCTGTATATATATAAATTTATATATATAATATATATATATATATATCTCAGCAAAAAGAATGTCATTCATTGACGATATTGCAAAATTAGCTCCAGGGGATGAAAGTCCAACAAAAATGATGGACGGTCATGTACAAAACGAATTCCACGTAAGCGTATATGACAAAGTGATCAGAGAGAGAGAGAGAGAGAGAGAGAGAGAGAGAGAGAGAATTTGCTACAAAGTTCCTCTCCAATGAATAGTTAGCAACTGATCAATCTTATATTCCAGTCACCATACATGTGGGCAGTTTTGATATAGCTATCACAAAAAACTTATTCCAGGAAGGAAGGAGAGAGAGAGAGAGAGAGAGAGAGAGAGAGAGAGAGAGAGAGAGAGAGAGAGAGAGAGAGAGAGAGAGAGAGAGAGAGGAATAACCTGAAAGCTTCACTTCACAGCAGGTTTGAACTGCTGGTAAGCTCTGCCGATCATTAGAAACGCCACTGCCAAGACAGAGAGAGAGAGAGAGAGAGAGAGAGAGAGAGAGAGAGAGAGAGAGAGAGAGAGAGAGAGAGAGAGAACTTCCACATTATGCCACTCGATCATTCCTCCGAACGATTATCTGTAATTTTAAAAGTCACGCCAACGTCTTTTTCGAAGCGATTTTGACGATATGCTCCGCACTGCACGGCACGGGGAAGTCATGTGCCAATGAGCATATACAGTATATATATATATATATATATATATATATATATATATATATAGGCATATATATATATCATATATATATATATATATATCATTCTCCGCCGAAACACTACGTGTCGCTAACAAATCAAGCCAAATAAATGAGAGAGAGAGAGAGAGAGAGAGAGAGAGAGAGAGAGAGAGAGAGAGAGAGAGAGAGAGAGAGAGAGAGAGAGAGACTGACTTTCTGATCAGAAGGCTATTGCACTTAAAAGATATTACAGTAGGCAATTTAAAGATAGAGTTACAGAAGACAATTTAAAGAGAGAGAGAGAGAGATTCATGATCATAAAGTTATTGTACCCTTAGGTCATATTATTTTAAGCATGCTTTGAAAGCACATCTAGGTTTAGTATGTCGATGTTTTTGCTTCCAAATTATGAATAGAAAACCATCTAGCTTATTACACAAGCAACAGATCATATCCATACCCAGGACTTACCTGGCAGAAATCTCAAAACTTAAATCTCAAGAACTTATATATACTAAACCTTCCGACATACATTTACACACACACACACGCAGCAAAGAACCTTAAATAATGCCTACAGTGCACCGCATAAGGTGCACTGACGGCACTTACCCTCCCTACCGAGCTCAAGTTCTGAATACATGCGACATCAAACGACCAATGGTGACATCAACGACACAATCCACTGGCAAGGCAAGAGCGATCCCATTTGTGGTTTCAGCTATATAACAATCATTTTAAATATTAGTGGCCAAGGCCTGGAACGAAGGAAAAAAAAAAAAATTTGAAAATTTTCACGTGTGTATTGAACAGCTTACGAAGCAAAACTCAAAATCCGGAAAATTATCCAGGCAATCTCAGCTAGGATCTTCGCGCGATTGCCAAATTACCAAAACCAAAATTTTGAAAGACATCTAGACGAGAACGGAAAAAAAATAAAAAAACCCATTTCCAAACAACTGATAAACACTTCATACGTTTGTGGTATGTGTTTAGCTGTAATAACAAAGACTTGAAGTGATATCCTGAAGACGAGAGGAACTATTTCCAGGCACCCGACAAAAGACTTCAGGTGGCAAAAAATAAATAGATTTCAGCCACAATCAAAACCACCGAGGAATAGAGGACAGTCACTCTCGAACCTTGTGACGTCATTTACTGAGTCACCTGACGGTGTGAAGCTATATATAAATTCACGTACGTGCGTGTGTGTGGAAACAGGACTTGTTAGCGTGGGTTGAAAACTGAAGTCTGTGATACTTGACCAGTCAAAAGCGATTTCTTTTAAAAGGAAACACCAAACCTCTGAACATCACTGGCCTTCAAGAACACTTGGCTGTAAAGATTTATTTACTGGAATACAGAACCTAGGAAAAAATGTAAAAATTGAAATCAAAATTGTGAGAAAATCCTTGTAGAAGAATATCATACGACCACCAATAAACATTTTAGATAAGATAGGAAAGAGGAGTCAGAACAAAGCACAAAATCAAGAGGTACAGACCTAAGAATATACAGACCTTAGGAACAATCCGTAACTGAAAATGATAAGGAAAAGTCAAGAGGTAAATAAAAAAAAAATTACCATTCAACACCACAAATAATACACCTGACAGCAATCAAAGAAATTGGAAATGAACACACCCATGAATTTCAAACTAGATTTATTCTTTCAAATAATGTATTTTATTGTGGGTCACTTTCAAACCATACATACATACACATATATTATTACATTATATAAATATATATATATATATATATATATATATATATATATATATATATTATATATATATATATATATATATATATATATATATATATATATATATAAAATTACAAATTGTACAATTTGTCGTTGGTCTCCTACTGCAAATCTCAGACTTTGTAAATTTTTCCTCCTTGGCCAATTTGTGACGAATTCTTATAAAAAAAAGTGAAAAATGTAACTTGAATATATTCAACCATACATCCCCCAACATTCGGTGGCTGGCAAGTTTCTAATAGGTGCTCAAGTACTTATAAAAGATGATATTTATTTTGCATCCATAGTTCACAGAGCTTCAGCAGACATAAGGGAAGTATCTACCACTATCATCATCATCATCATAATCACCATCACCACAGAGCCTGACTGGTGGCGGCAACCCAGCGAGCGAGTCGACAGCCCACAGCAACATTGCACGAAGTGTTGTGAGGGAAAATAAAAATAAAAATAAAAAAACTCGGTGTAAGACTGGTGAGCAAATGCATACTACCCTCCTGTCACTTAACACTGCCCCTCCCCCTCCCCACACCCCTATTTCTTTCGGACTCCCCCAAAACTTCCCCTCACACCCCCCAGAAAAGACCATAAACAGACGATGACTAACCAAAATGCAAAGGTAGCCACGGCTTTGTTGCATCTCCCGAATGCAGGATTAGATACAGAAGAGAGAAGGAGTGTGAGAGAGTATATTAAAAATCACAGTTGCTTATTTCAAACTATATGACAAATTTTATACGCTTCCGAATTAAGAAAATTGTCTATATATCTAAGTCAGTAATGAAGGTCTCACTTGAATCACAAGCTGATAAATAATCTATTTATATTGAAGATCACTGCAGCCATTAAAAATCAGAGTCTGGGAAATCAACACCAAGAGAGAGAGAGAGAGAGAGAGAGAGAGAGAGAGAGAGAGAGAGAGAGAGAGAGAGAGAGAGAGAGAGAGAGAGAGAGAGAGAGAATTTTTAATCATAACAAATGATGTCAGAATATCCCAGCATAAAAAAACTCAACACTAGATCAGCCACACACAGAGAGAGAGAGAGAGAGAGAGAGAGAGAGAGAGAGAGAGAGAGAGAGAGAGAGAGAGAGAGAGAGAGAGAGAAAGTTTTCAGGGACCAGCAGCGACTGGCCAGCGTTCTCTGGCCTTTCACGACCAGTGAGGTGCATTCATTACCTTGTAGATTGGTATGCAGCTGGGCACTATGCCAAGG
>NC_089793.1:2002823-2007823 GCF_040412425.1 Macrobrachium rosenbergii | reverse complement strand
AACCGTGGAAATCCGTGAGAGAGAGAGAGAGAGAGAGAGAGAGAGAGAGAGAGAGAGAGAGAGAGAGAGAGAACCACTCTGTTGTCCAAGAAGAAAACTCACCAACTGATTCAACTGCAAATTTTTAGGAGGGAGGTTCGTCCCCACCTCTTCGTAGGAGGGGGGCGGAGCCCGACTGCTGAGGGTGTGTTGGTGATTTTGGATGACCTGCTGTTGCTGCTGCTTTTGTTGCTGTTGCTGCTGTTGTTGCTGCTGTTCTTCTTGCTCCAGGGACACCGGAGAATGCTTCAGGGGTATCTGCTGTTGGCTGGGCGTGTGAGGCCTCTGGTGGTAATTCTGTTGACGCTGTTCCTGAATGTGCACAGACGCCCCTGCCCAGGTCGAAGGGCGGGACTGAGGGGGGCCATTTTGGGGGCCATTTTCCGAGCCATTGTTCACCGGGGGGTCGCATAGGCCGCCGTGGGGGGTGTGGGGTCGCGAACCCCCGCCCCCGATGGCGGAGAGAGGTCGCACATGCTGGTGGAGTTGTTGCCTGGTGGCTTTGGCTAACGGTGGCTGTTGTGGTAGCGGCGGAGGTTGTTGTTGTTGTTGCTGGTGAAGATGTTGGTTGTTGCGGTGGTGATAGTAATGGTGGTGGTGATGATGCCCTTTGGTATGCTCTAGGGTGTGCGGTTTGTGGGGGAGGAGGTCGTTTTGGTAATGGCTGCTGCTGCTGCTACTGTGGTGGTGGTGGTGATTACTGCTGCTGCTGTTGCTGGAACGTCCAGGCAGGGTACTTGGAAGGGTCCCTGGAAGCGAGCCCGGAAAGGAGGCGGGCCCCGTGGAGGAGGAGGAGGACGAAGGCGTCACCTGAGGTATAGGTCCCGAGTTGTGCCTCGGGAGGAGAGTCTTGGACCCCCTCTGTAACCACGGAGGGATCCCCCACCACCCGCCTCCTCCTCCGCCATTCTTCACGGGGGGAGGAGACGTCGGAGAGGAGGTCGGGGGAGGGGGGTAGAGGGAGTTGGGGTAGGGCAGGTGATGGAAGTGGGCGGCATTGGGCGCGGGCAGGGATGCGGGCCCAGCCTTCACCGAGCTGCTGGAGGAGTGCACCGCCCGAGAGAAGAACCCGCGACTCGGCATTTGGTCAGAGGCTGGACATGGCCCTCTGAGGCTGAAGTCACTCACTCACTTCCTGGTGCTGTCCACTAATCCATCATCATCATCATCGACACTAAAATTA
Organism: Macrobrachium rosenbergii; assembly: GCF_040412425.1. Lineage (NCBI taxonomy): Eukaryota > Metazoa > Arthropoda > Malacostraca > Decapoda > Palaemonidae > Macrobrachium > Macrobrachium rosenbergii. The sequence continues at coordinate 2,006,601 of NC_089793.1, read as the reverse complement.
ATCACACAGATACACCCAGCGTTACGGATACACTTGAACACACGCACACATATACCCAGAGGAGCTCCTGGATCACAAAAGGGGCCTCGGAGACCGAGAGAACGGAGCACGGAACACGTCACTGGCATGGAACACACGACACGAAACACACACACACACACATACACAAGAGAGTTAAGCGGCGGCAACCCGTCGCAACTGCGGCCTCTTGCTGACTGACTGCCTGGATGGATTGGAGAGGCAAGGGACTGGAGAGGCAGCCTGGAGGATCTCTCGGGAGGAGGAGGAGGAGGCAGGAGGAGGAGGAGGAGGAGGGAGGAGGAGGAGGAGGAGGAGGATGGCTGTGGTGTAGCAGCCAGCCAGATGAGAGAGAGAGAGAGAGAGAGAGAGAGAGAGAGAGAGAGAGAGAGAGAGAGAGAGAGAGAGAGAGAGAGAGAGAGAGAGAGAGGTCCACCAACCTGCCTCACTTGCTGACTGCTTCCAGCAAAGCCCCTCTACTCCCTACATCGTATCACGCAGGTACACAAACTTACTTACTTACTATAAGAATGCATGCACGCGCGCGTGCGCGCATTCACATTCCTGAGGTAGAGGAGCTTAACCGATCTTTCCCCAGGTTCGAAACGATTTTAAGGAATAGTCATTAAACTGCAAAACAAACATGGGCTCTCAGACAGATTTCTGGCGAGAGAGAGAGAGAGAGAGAGAGAGAGAGAGAGAGAGAGAGAGAGAGAGAGAGAGAGAGAGAGAGAGTTCTTGACTTAATTGCTAGCCTCAAATACCTTATCTTGGGGATAAAAGAGCCTGAGAATGGACGTCCAACCTTCTTAAAAGAAGTACAAATCTCGTGAATCTTTTACTGATAAAATCATTTCACGCCATACAACTTATCAAAATGATCTTGGTCAGCAGAAAAGCTGTTAAGACTGTTTCATGGACTAACCACAAACCATAGTAGGAGAAAAAAACGATAGAAATGAAAATCAATTAACGTAATGTCTCGGGAAATCCTTCATTTAGTTACACAAACAACTCAAACATTTCTTTATAAAAACTCGGATGATAATCTTACTTGTTGACTATTTCATGGACTAACCACAAAACACAAATGAAAATCAATTGACGTAATGTCTCAGGAATATCTTCCATTACTGTTACGCAAACAACTCAAAATTTCTTTACAAAAACACAAATAATTACCACACCAAGCATTCTTTATTTACCAAGCAGCACATTGTGTGATGTTTCCTATAACGATAAACATCCACAAACAGTATCACAATAACAGGAATACAACAGTAGCATACTATATACATACATACATACATACATACATATACATACACACACACACACACACATATATATATATATATATATATATATATATATATATATACTATAGAGAGAGAGAGAGAGAGAGAGAGAGAGAGAGAGAGAGAGAGCACTGTCATCGCAACAGCGCAAAGACAGGTGATATGGAAGGTACAATTATAGTGTCTCAAGGTGGCGTGCAAAGTACACGATAAAACACGGCGCACGCGCGTACTTTTGTAAATGAAAAGTTTATGCAAATATGGAAACAAAACAAGGTATCTAAACTCATTACAACTACTTAAGCTTGTTCAGCACACCACAACAGGTAAAGTACGAGCATATGAGTGAAAGGTTCCCTACACGACAACATTCAGCGATAAATCACAAAGGAACGAAAGTTAGAGTAAAAATCTTAAAGAGTGAAATTGCGACAAAATCTGTGACGTAACAATGACGTAACAATTCGTGGCCATGCAGAATTCAATACTACAAAAAACTTCGGAAAGAACCAACCGACAACCGCGTACATAACCTTGAGGCATTGTGTGTGTTAAGTGCATTTCACAACGGAAAAAGTACTAAATTTACTGTGACATTTTTTTTTTTTGTAAGCGTAAGTTCCAACTGGTAATGTGAAATAGAGTTTGAATAAGTTCTCGCTTTAAATAAAACTATAGCCTGGATTGAATGATGACCGAGCTTAGGGTTAAAACCCATTCAGTGCAATTTATAGATCGCTACTGAAACTTACAACCAATCTTAGCAATTTTGTGCTATCTTAGCATGTATGTATTGCACAGATTTGCTAAGACTGGTTGCGTTTGTGAAATGCAAACTTGCAACCAATCTTAGCTAGTCTGCATTGTACAGACTCGCTAAGACTGGTTGCGTTTGTGAAATGCAAACTTGCAACTAATCTTAGCTAGTCTGCATTGCACAGCCTTGCTAAGACTGGCTGCAAGTTTTGCAATGTAAACTTGCAACCAACAGTTTCTGCATTGCTAAAAGCGAGATTTAAGTCAAGAGACTGCTTTGAAAAAATGACATTGCAAAAGGTCAATGATAAAAGTTAAGAATGTAATGATAAAATGAAGAAAAACTTACGAAAACCTGGGAAGTATTAAAGAGAAACGCGTTCAGTTAAATCGACCTAATAAATGCTTAAGATCACCTTAAACACTGATAACTCGTCTATACTAGTGGTTTTTGACCTTTTCCATCATATGACCCTCAGAGACTCTTCAGGATATTACCGTAACCCCTACAATAAATTTTGAAATGGCGAACCTTGTGAAAAGGTAAGATAAAACAAAATGATTGGCAGACCACGGTTTACTGAAAATGCCACGGACAAAAACCTTGAATAATTCCACAAAGCCTCTACATATGTAACACTGACAGACCACAAGCGAACGCCCCCAGGGGGTCATGACCCCAGGTTAAGAATCGGTGGTCTATACTATACGATATGGATCTCTAAACGAAAAATATTCATTCCTCCAATTTTTATTGAATTTTTTTTATAGGCCATCTTCATCCGACATATTCTACCTAAATCAGCAAAAGGAAAGGACCCAAGATACACGAGAAGTCAAATATTCAAAATGAATTACGTCGCGGTGGGCGAAATCTGACAGACAGGTGGTGGACTTATCAATCGGTGAATGATTCCTCCTTCTTGATTCTAGTAACGCAAGCCTTATATACCTCCCGCACCAAACGACGCGGTCGAGTACCCATCGCTAGCGTAAGTATAACTGTTTCGTGTAAAGGTCACGTCTAAATTAACACTCGGGAGAATAAGCTTCAATCGCTACTCCCTCCGGTTTAAGTTTTCTGTAAAAGAAAGCTATTACAGAGATGGCTATTTGTCTGTCCGTCCGCACTTTATTCTGTCCGCCCTCAGATCTTAAAAACTACTAAGGCTAGAGAGCTGCAAATTGGTATGTTGATCATCCACCCTCCTGTCATCAAACATACCAAATTGCAGCCCTCTAGCCTCAGCAGTTTTTATTTTATCTAAGGTTAAGGTTAGCCATGACCGTGCGTCTGGACAGGCTACAGGCACCACCGGGCCACGGATGAAAGTTTCATGGGCAGCGGCTGGGTTTCAAGGGCCGTGGCTGAGAGTTTCATACACCATTATACCCTGTACAGAACACTCGAAGAAAGACAAACTAAACAAAAGGGTGATAAATATGAATATAAAACAAAATCGATATATGTACCTTAATTCATGAGACGTCAGTAGGAAGCAGGAATGAAACTGCTCCTCGCTTAGACATTTAGAGGTCAGGGAGATTCCACAACTTCACTGGGTAACTATTCCACATTTTAGTTGCAGCCAAAATAAAAATCCTAGCAAACTGAGTGGTATTAAATTTGATACTATAAAATGACATTTTGTTTGCAGCAGCAGAACATAAAATGAGAACTGTTGAACTATTTTCAGAATATGTTT